>NC_089841.1:182825650-182928150 GCF_035609145.1 Eleutherodactylus coqui | reverse complement strand
AGCGATCATAGGCATAGGCAATACAGGACGTCCTGTTGCCATGGTGACAGGCCGGGCTCTCGCGATGACATCGTGAGTGCCGGCCGGAGACACAGAGGGAGTGCGGTCCCTCTGTGAACTCTTTCCCTGCCGCGATCTACTTAGATCGCGGTAGGGAAGGGGTTAACAGCGGCGGGCGCATCTCCGATGCGCCCTCCGCTGTCGCAGCGGGATGCCGGCTGTGACTGACAGCCGGGTCCCGCTGCGGGATAGCGCGGGATCATATGTGATCTCGCACTATCCCCAGGACGTACCGGTACATCATGTTGCGGGAAGTACCAGGCTCCCAGGACGTACCAGTACGTCCTGGGGCGGGAAGGGGTTAAGAAAAGTTGTACATTTTTCAGTGTTTCTACATCTACAAAATATTCAAATCGTGAATATATCAATTGCAGGTCATCAAACGTGGTTTACCTAGCAACCTGCACTTGCCCCCTTAATTACGTTGGCAAGATGACCCAACAATTGCGTAGGCGAGCCTTAGCCCATGTGGGGAATGTACGACGTAAGGAACCTACTCCAATTTCCACTCATATGTGGGAGGTACATGGGGGTGATGAAGGACAGTTGCATTTCCAGGGGATTGAAACCATCCGATCGGACGGACGGCGAGGTGTCTATAAACTGTTACTCCAGAAAGAAGTGAGCTGGATTTACAGGATAAATTCAGTTAGTCCAATAGGCTTAAACGAACAACTCTCCTTTAACTGTTTTATTTGACTACCACAGAAACAATTGAGCTGCTTTAGTCCACCTCAGTGCCGTGGGTGTGATCATTTATTACTTACCTCTATGAACACACGAACAGTGATATGAATAAACTACATTTTGATAATATTGGTCTCTTTCCCGTATGAAAACTGAATTGACATCTTAAAACTCTATATATGATCTAAAAAGCAGCTAGTAGCACGCAAGGATTGATTTTATGCACTTTATTAATTTATTTTAATCAATTTATTTAGGAATATGAATCCATCTATATTAAAGATTGCAGTAATGAGGTTCATAGTGATTTAATGACCGCTACAGAATTAAGTATCTGGCCTCATTACATCCGATGCTGAAAACACATGCCTAGGTTACCTATATAGTACTTGGCCATCCCTAGTGTGGATGTGCAAAGGGTACCATATACGCGCTGATATATTGCTAATATATAAATGATTGCGCGAGTACTATTACTTGCTGATGTAACTACGTCGCGTTCCAACGTAGCGTTCCATCTATGGCGCACGAGTCATGATCACTCATTGACGCGATTACGTCAGATCGTAACGTAGTGTCAACGTCATCATGCTTCTATACTAATGGGCGCAGCGTCAGCTTCATCATGCTTCCGTGTCGGTGGGTGTAACCGGACGTAACACTACTACCGATCACGCCCCAAGTGGGCGCTACCATAGATCAATGCACTAAAACCTCTTTTCCCTGTTCGAAACCTTGGAGGATGGCTCGGACCTTGGCAAATATGATAACAAAGTATTGTTCAAATTAGGTAATTTTATCCAAAACACCATCAGTTATATGAACCTGGGCATAGTCAGGTTACTATAGCAACTTACTAGCTGTCATTTTCATAGATGCTAAATTTTGAGGAGGCGACTAATGAGATCTTTAACATCATTGGCACAATGTACCACACCCCCATATTGGGTGGACCTGATAGCCCTCTATATAACCATGTCAAGTTCAATCAGTCCAGTTACAACGTCAGTCCACCATTTGGACTGACGCTCTATCGGTTTGTTATTTTGGTATTCATATCCAGCTTTCTTCTAGATATGGTCGCTGTGAGCTAGTCATTTTATTATAGCAAAAATCTCTTTGAGGTAGCGTAGTATTAGGCTACAGTTGATCATTTTTCTAATCAAGATCAGTACATTTACTATTAGAGCTAGCCATAGGAAAAAGGATAGAAATAGTCTAGAAAAACCAAAAATCAATTTGACTAAGGATAAGCCTCCATGAAGGATAATAGAAAGAAGGAGACATAGAAATAAGGGTCAATAAAATATCATTAACAACTTAACGACAATATAGCTGAGTGTAAATATCTCAGCCACTGTCTGTGACATCACTCAATGTCCGATATCATAATCAGGTGGCATGATATTAATGTTACATGTTGTCTCAGATCCATATTATTAACAATCAAACTACAATACAGTTGAGCCTGAAACATCATAGCCACTGTTAGTGATATCTTGGGTGTGAGTATCTTTGAAGATTATCTTGGCCCCTGATGAGCCTACTCCAAAGCGAAACGCGTTGGGATATTAAATAAGTTGAAAAATCACTAGTAGAATAGAAATTGTCCCTGGATAGAATTGACATTTTTTTTTCCCCAAAACATTTTTGTTATTATGTAGAGATTAGCGAGTATACTCGCTAAGGGCAATTGCTCGAGCGAGCATTGCCCTTAGCGAGTACCTGCCCGCTCGAGAGAAAAGGTTCGGGTGCTGGCGCGGGTGAGCGGTGAGTAGCGGCAGTCAGCAGGGGGGAGCGGGGGGGGGGAGGAGAGAGATCTCCCCTCCGTTCCTCCCCGCTCTCCCCCGCAGCTCCCTGCCTGCCGCCGGCAGCCGAACCTTTTCTCTCAAGCGGGCAGGTACTCGCTGAGGGCAATGCTCGCTCGAGCAATTGCCCTTAGCGAGTATGCTTGCTCATTACTATTATTATGGGTTATGTAACAACTGACAATATCTTTATTAGCATAAATGTCATCTCTGGATAAGGATGACAGATTCCATTTAAAATACTGGTGGCATTTTTTTCACCAGTATTAAGATTGAGTTTCTCCTAGTCTTTAAGTCAGGACACAGAACTGGTATTGACCTAATATCTCGTGACATACATACAATTTATCCCCATTTTGGGACTGATTTTCACGAGTCTATTATATGTGGATACCACATGAGTATATGTTTGTGTGTTCATAGATTGATTTTAAACTTCTTAATAAAAGTTATATTTTATTTATTTGCACATATTATTGGTCTGTTGGTCCAACCAGTGAGTTGACAATTTAATTTTGGACTTAGTCTGCCCCTGTGATACACACCTATCTGTTGCACCCAATGGTCGCACAGTTTAGCTAGTAATTTGTGCGGCCATGGTTTAGCCGCATGTTGCCAGCTGCACTGTGTATTTTCACCCTTAGGCTAATTTCACATGGGCGAGTGCGATATCAGGCCGTGAAATTTGGGTTGAGTGGATGTGAGGTGTTTTTGGGGTAAAACCAATATTCCTTTATAATATCTTGTCCTCTGGCTAAGTCCAGGCTTTCAATCAATTGCAGAAGAAAAAAAAAACCCTCACTTTAATATGCAGCAGACTTGAGGCTAGTTTCACAAGAATGTAATGTGGCTACATTTTTGCATTTCAAGTACAGACATTTCAGATACAAATTTCAACAAATGTAGCAGACTAGTTTGTTACCCATGACTTCATCCGCGTGGAATTTGTATTTTTAAAAAAATCTAATTTGTGTTTTGCTGTATATTGAAACATAAAAATTTGAAATGGAAAAAATAATGTAAATGCAATCTGCTATGTCAGCACAGTTCTGTGCGTTTTTGGTCTTGTCATCTTTTGCTAGTATATAACAGTTTTGTAGGCTGTATACACATGAGCACGCCACATACAGTTGCCCATGAGAAAAATATGTGTTCTCTAAATGTACACCTGCTATCTTAAGTGTTTGCCCTTGAGCCTTATTGATCATCATCCAGATCTGACTTGCGCTTGTGCAGCATATTAAAAGAAGACCAAAAATGGATGGGAGAAACGATTATGAAAAGGAAACAATTTCTTACACAGCTGAGGTAAAATAAAAGCTCCACTGTGATTGGTTGGCGTTTCTTATACTGCTGAGGTAAAATTTAAGCTGTGCTGTGATTGGTTGCTATAGGCAACACAAATCTTCTTTAAAATCTCATTCCATGTTAATGTTTCTTTGGTTCAAGTTTTAATCCCAGGCAATGCCAGGTATCCCTGCTAGCTTAGTAATCGCATACATATGACAACGACGTTTGCCCATACGTGTCTGCCCATTTGGGGAGGCATAGCTTATGATGTGCATCCCCTCAGTCTCACTGCACGGTGCAGCGGTGGCGGAGGGGAGGTGTGCCTGCAAATCACCAAATAAATCTGTCTTGTCACGCTCCCTAGAGAACTCTATACATTTACGGGACAAAACGTATGTCCTTCCTCAAGATACAAGCTATCTCCCTGCCGAATTTTATAAAAATTGCTTCAGTGGTTTAGCCGTGAAAAAGTAACAAACAGACAGACAGACAGAGTTACTTTTGCATTTATAATATTAGTATAGATGTGAACATTTTGCTGAAACATACCTGACAGAAAAAAATACACCTACTAGCATGTGTTATTTAGTCTTAAAGACAAGACCATTTACAGTACATACTTGGTAAGACCCTGTATTAGCTATTCAGCAAGCCAGTAGTTATCTGGAGCAAAAAAGCAGTGCATGTATTTATAAATGAGGTGCATATCCATGACACATTTGATCTCATTGATTAAAAAAAATCAACTAAGAGAAAAGTGACCACATCCAGTGTCATGCACTTAATTGCTCTGCATAGGAGTTCCTTAAAGTGATTCATGTCTTGTATCTTTTCCTAGTACATGTTTTCCTTCAAGTGCCTTTACAAATAAAAATCAAGTAGACTGGGTGAGTTCTGTAGTTTTTGGAGGCCTCCTCATAAAACGATGGTGGCCAATGTGGTCCACTACTACCTATTTTTAAAGACTTCTTATCCACTCTGATTAATATCATTCTTGAGCATAGGTCATTAATAGGATTTTCCATGGAAACCTTTTTAAATAACTAAGGCATCCATCAAAAAGGAATCAAACATAGTGGTATCTAAAGGTCATCTGACATCAGCTTACCCTATATGCAAGTAGGGAGAGACTTGTCAATCAGGCTCCATTGGGTGGGATGAAACAGGAGGGGGTCACCCAATGGACATTTCTGAACAGCTCTAGCTATTTTTAAAACTAGTGGGAACATTCAACAAGTAACAGCACATAGTGTCAGTGTGTATAAAAGTCACAAATTTAGGTGCATGCCACATTTGCAACTTTTACCTTTTTTCAACACATTTTAAAAGTGGCAAGAACCAGGGGTGCAGATTAGTGGATGTGACACTTGCTTCCTGTGGCCTGTCAGATCTGCTATAATTTACACCAGAAATTGGTAAAAAAAATATAGTTGAAATCTATACCTTCTTCCTACTCACATAGTCCAGAGATTTTCCCGATTTCTTAAGAGGAATGTGTCTCTTAATAAACTAGGAGCATCTAAAGGCCAATTTTCACGCAAAGATAATCTTTGAAACGACTGAAAGATTAAAAGATTTTGAGCTCTATTTGACGTGGCATCCTTTGTGGAACCACGGCTTACTCAATTTGGAATGTTTACACCCCTCCATATTAATTCTGAATTGATAATGCGCATAAGAAGTTTTCACACTGACACGAGGTTCAGCATGTATAGCTTCCTCAATTCTAACTTTAATGTTGGGCGTGTAGCCTCTTTTAAGAGTTTAACATCTGGGCAGGTCAAAAGATTACATAGATACAACGTATTGTTTAATTATTGGATAAGCATCTTGCAATTCTTCCATCCTCCGGTCATCTGTGATTGGCCATCAGGTGGTGGATGAAATGACTGGGTTGTCTTAGGCCCACGTGTGGTTCCTTTGATATAATTGGGTTACATCATGAGTTAGTAATAGCATAGACCTCCCATGTTATTTGCATACGTTTCCAGTAAAATTGCTTGGGTAATTTCTGCGGTAGCTGTTTCAGACTGCGGTTGTCCATGTCTGAGTTAACTGTCTTCCAAAGTTGCAAAACAGATGGAAAACGTGACGTGTTTATACTATATATTATCTTGTCAGCGTTTTGAGAACAGAAGTTTCATGTTGGCTTCCCCATGTCAGCAGAGTTATAAAACAGATATTTTCATATGAGCGGAAGTACCTATTGCATAACTGTAAGAACATTATATTTGTAGCAAGACAGAAAGCAAATATGTATACAGAATGTTAAATTGACAACTGTCTACTGCCAAGGCCCACCGATCCATATAGATATATACTGGGCTTCCACCACAGACCCCCCTTGAAACTATCTGTTTCACTAAACTCGCCCTGCTCCGCCCCACCCCCACTGCTGACCCTAGACTCGCATTGTGTTGTACACTGGAGCTATTGCTGTCATGGGGGTATAGGATGGTTCGACATCATCACATTCTGGATCCATGATGACGACGTTTGCGCTGACAGTGGGCTTTTTGTTGGACGTCGTAGTGGGACAGGTGGACCAGGCAGTCATCAGGGTCGGAATACACTGTATGCAACGACAAACAGAAATTAGGATGACTATAAAGGTGACAAATATAATTAGGTTAGGAGAGGTGCGACTTTTACTATTTCAGGTAAACACTGCATAACTTGTATAGAACCCCGCCTTCTTGACGTTACCTCGATTCATCAACAAGAGTGCAAAGTCAGGACTATCTAATGACTGATCAACATGACTGAATCTCTGTCTCATTAGTAAGTGCATTATCATATATATCAATCTGGAAAGAAAGAGCTACAAGGTGATTATTCCCACTTCCCTTTTCCAGACGCGGCAAGGTAACAGAACCAGGGGTGTTGTAACACCGGTATGTTGCGTGGACATAAGCAGAGTGCACTGCAGATAAAATAAAGCAAAATCTTAGCGAAAACCTATCACAGTGTTCTAAATACACAATGTTTCAAAACTTATTTATATATATTTTTTCCTTCTCCCGTTAGGTACCTTACTGAGGAAAACAGATTAAGGTTAGCTCTTTTTAGTAAGTGCGGTCAGCTTCTTAATGGCAACTGCGTCTTTACCTGCGGGTCACGTTTTGTCTGGAATGTAGGTACAAGTCTCCCCTATCATCTTACAGACACTCCCTTTTTTGGCTAAAATCGTACCTAGTGCCATTCTATTTTGAAAAGTCATAGTCGAGGTAGGTCCTATTGGTCGACTAGTCCCTATAAGGCGTTTCTAGTATAATTTGTAAACTACTGCTAATTATAATAAACATAATTAATCCAGTCAACATTTTATTTACCATAATAATCAGGAAAATTTTAAAAAAAAACTCGTCAGGTACCCCCCTTGGCTGTCTTATGACGTCAACGTACACGTGTAGGTCAAAACCACCACCAGGAGCCTCTCTTCTCACTCTAGTGTGCTGTTACAATACTAGTAGTGTGCACAGGTACGCACGGATTGGGATTCCCTGATCTTCACCCACACCAATGTCCCTCCTGGAGATAGTCCTGATGGTGAACACGTCCAGGCCGCCTACCCTGTCCCCATACTACCTAGTGACAAGACTGGAAAGAGCCGTCGTACCTATGCAGAAACAAGGGTAGACCAACATGACAGGATAACTACAGAACACAGCAGAGTTGGATCAAGATAGAGTAACTATGGGGGGTAACCTCATTATCTTCAATGCTGTCTGACAGGATGTGGGGGAGCATAAGGGCTTTACTAAGGCACACTCCCCTGTCCAATTACTTTCTAGACATGATGTCACATTATTTTACCTGTGAAGTGTGTACCTTCGTTTACCTCATTCACTTCCGGTACCCTGTATCTGCAGATTACCTCATTCATGAGCTTCTGTGTGGTTACCTGCTCATTCACCTTAGTATCAGGGTGGGCCTCCAACCTGAAAAAGACTCGAGCAACAACAAGCACATATTCATACTCCCCAACAGGTGTGAGCTGAGTGTGGTCAAATTGGCAATCTCTGAAATGGGTAGAGTGGTCAAGGCAAGTGTTATATGGCCACCTTACTTCTGTCCGGACTCGCATATGGCAAAGATCATGCTAACTGGACAAATGATGCAGCAGCTACAGAGAACCTAGGTGTCACCCATTCTTGTTCAGTGTCGACGTCATCGCTGCTTTTGATTCTGTGTACCAGTTGGGCCATCATGGGGGACAGGGACCTCTGTAGGCAAGTTCTGTTGATTGTTTGCCATACGCCGTCCTGTTCTGTCGCTCCCGTCTTTTAGCCCATCTGCTTTCTTTCCTCGTTGACTTGTAACTGTAAAGTCCTTGACATATCAAAGTCCAAAGTCTTTATCAAAGTCCAAAGTCTTTATCAAAGTCCAAAGTTTTTATCAAAGTCCAAAGTTTTTATCACTGACTCATGCTGTCAGTATCTATTCTTCTTTCTTCCACGGCTTGAGGGCCGCTGCTTTTGCTGTGTTGTCGGCGAGGGTGTCATCTCTCGCTTCTCCGTTGTAGAAATCGGTGTGAATTCTCCATTGCCAGGTAGTAGTAGTAGGGTTTCCATGAGACTCTGCACCGCTGCACCATTCTTAATTGGCTGTCCTACTGAGATAACAAGCTGTCTGGCCTTCCATATTGGGCCATAATCATGAGCTATGCCAAAAGCATTCCAGGAGTCAGTGTAAAGAGTTGCCGTCTTACCTTCTACCACTCCACACGCCTCAGTGAGGGCCTCCGGTTCCGCTTCTTGCCCTGAGACATGCGGAGGCAGAGCTTCTGCGTTTAGGACATCTTGTTGTGTTACCTCTGCATATCTGGTTCGGAATCATCAATCCTCACCCTGATACCATCTACAAAAGAAAACTCAAAATATGCATCATTAACAGTGTGTACATCACTACAATAATGTCAGAATCTTGTTGCACAGAATTTTAAACAATTTTAAAAAATAGCTGATCTGCCATACTCAGATCACCTATGCCTCCCCTCCCCCGTTTGAACCTGAATACCTGATTAAAAGAAGAGTAGCCGGGTTCAAGGTATTACAACATTGGGAAGCAATATTGGGGGAGGCATGGAAAGAGCACATTGTAGCCGGATCTAATAGGCCAGAGATAAGTGCTTTGGTTGCACTTGCATGAGTATGTTCTGGGTGTCATCCCCGTACGGTTTGGGGTGTGGACCACTAGGGGGTAGTCCAATACCAACTTAGAAGATTTGTCAACCATTGCCTGTACTGCTGCCACCGCACAAGCAGATGAGGGAGCTCCTCGAGTCACTGGATCTAACCTCATGGCTGTGGTTGTCCTCCGTGCTTTTGTGTCAATACTGTCATATGGGCGGCAGTATGAAACAAGGCCCAGAAAGGTGCGGAATTTGGCAACAGTGTATGTACAGGTATGGCCTGCAGAACTTGGTTAGTCTTTGGAGGCCTCCAGGCCTTACAGCCTTCTGCAAGAGAAATTAACAGTGAAATTGTGGCCGGTTGGCAGTTTTTCCAAAGCATCAGCACACAGCACCTGATCTGCGTGGCTGACCCTTCACCCCTTTTTTTTTTTTTTTTTAAACTAGGGGGATACTGTTTGACCCAGGGGTGTGTATCTGGGTCTCGTATATATTATCATGGTGGGTATATTCAATTTCCCTATGCCGGTCTTGTGGGTGTCAGGAAACGTGGAAAGCTGAGTTTGAGACAGGAGAAAAAAAACAAAACTTTTTCTTCTGTCTATCTATGATTCTTACCCCCTCCTTGGATAAGAGACGTGTTCTTGCATCATCTAGCTCCACCCCTCTGAATCAGGCTAATCCCTTACTTCCTTATTCTCTCATTCAAGGTTGGCAGTCCTTGGATACACATCACAACCCAATAAAGATAAAGTCTTATGCATCACACAATTTACATTTTACAAATTACAGGTCAATCTGCCCCGTTCCTCCTGTGGATACCTGGCCTTATCGTTACCTGCTTGTTTCCTATTCCTTGGCTTCTCTACAGTTTCTCTTACTCCCTGTAGTTTATTTATTTATTTTATATTGTCTGCGAATGTACTTTACTGGTGCTGGGACGTTGTCAGGGCTAGTAACTTCCTCTTTTTAAAATATCTCGCTCCCGTGACAGCCTCGCTCCCGTGACAGCCTAGCGACAGGATTACAAGGGAGAAAGTGGCTAATTTTTACTTTTACAACAGTTTTTGTCCCAGACTTCCGGCGACTGGGCAGATGCAGTCTTTGATGCCGGGCATCTCCATCTGATTGGTAATGTACTGCAATTCTCTCTATTTACTAAACTGTTATATTGAACGCTGGTGTCTTTGGCGTGTGCTGATACAGACGCCATTTCAGCCCACCTTCTCTTCCTCTTTCTGACACTCAGGGAAATTCTAACGTCTAATGCATAAATTACATATATTATGTTGTAACTTTACTGTCACAGCGGTGACCACCTAACATTGTATGTGGTTACAATTGAATTGGGGACTTGGCAAACATAGATGTATTTTCTTGTGGGCATGATGGCCTACGCAGTCTGTTACAGTTTGTATTCTTAAGAGCCCCCTCAGGATGTGAGTGGCATATAACTTTTTACATTTGTGTGACGGATGTATATCAAGGATTAGATTACATAACAAGCCATCCGCAGTAGTTATTTATTACAGCACAGGAATTGCTTCACTTCTATTAAGAGTTATGGCACTTCCTCTTTTTAAATGAAGTTAGCAGCCTTTTTTTTTCCCCTCTAAACACATTCAGTTAACCCTTTTTATACATTCACTTACGGGCACAAGCCTATACTTTCAACTTTTAACAATTCAACAGCAACACAGTCTAGTAGTCTGTCTTACTAGAAGGGATCCAATAATGAACATGCAACCTACAAAGTCCAAACCCACAGCGAGCCGCTGTGTACGGTGCATTAATCTTGGCTATAACCCAGCCAATGCGTTCTCATTGCCAACAATCTCTTCTTACAGTTGAGCAGGACTGATACTACTTCTATATGACAGACAAACAAACTATTCCTATATAACAACTCAGCAGGATTAGCTCTACACAACAGACAAGCACACTAACTTTATATAAAAGACAGGTAGGACACACAGGAAGATTGCTTGATTAATCAATGATAACTTGACTCTCCACCCCTTCCACACTTTTCTGGAGCGTGTAAGAATTGACCTTGGTACAATGTTTGTTGCCTTTCAATTTCAATCATGGCTGTCAGATTCATGATTATAGAAGTCTCCTCAGACGCCGGACACAGTATATCCCGCCCTAGAGTCTCTAGCATTTCTGTCACTACACAGTTTATTAATCTACCCTCAGACGGAGGGATCTACTCGTGGACATTTAAACGATAAACAAATATTTGTGGACCACCATCCTCAAACAGTGGACCGTAACCACAGCGGTGGGCGGGGTAGGGATTATTCTGACTACAGATCTCCCATCCGAGGGTACTTTTCATCAATAACAATCCTTTTTGGCAATTTGGGCAAGACATGGGTGGTATACCCATACAATTAGACAGACAAATAGACGGAGCACCAGTACGGCTGGTTTAGTCTAAACTGCCCCTCGGGATCCGGTCTGTCAGTTCCCTTTCTTCGGAAGCCTTTTACCAGACTTTACCAAAGTAGCGATACCTGCCCAGACGTTTGACGGCTTCCTTACCCTTAGGCTTTGTAACCAAACCAGACCAGAGCAGGAAAGCCTTTCCGTCAAACTACCCTCACAGGTCCCTTACTCTTAGGTTTTGTAACCAAACCTGACCCGAGTAATCGGGACACCTGCGCAGGGTCAACCTCCCCCTTAAAGCAATTCACTGACCTTGCCAACCGACCAGTACTCTCAAAACGACAGGCATGTAAACATTCCTTTATATCTTATGACAGGTTCTTATCGAGTGATCGAGACTTATAGAAATACCTGTCGAGCGGGTCCAAACCGATCGGCCTTGCACGGTCCACAGGCAAGCCTGAACTTAGCCACACAGGTATAGATAATTAATTTATCTTACCGTGTTCTGATGATTCTGTTGGGCCCACTAAGTCCAAGGTTGCCTATGTCCGTGTTTTCTGTCCGAGATGTTTGGAACCTATCGATCACTCCCCGTACGGGCCACCAGCTGACGTGGCATCCTTTGTGGAACCACGGCTTACTCAATTTGGAATGTTTACACCCCTCCATATTAATTCTGAATTGATAATGCGCATAAGAAGTTTTCACACTGACACGAGGTTCAGCATGTATAGCTTCCTCAATTCTAACTTTAATGTTGGGCGTGTAGCCTCTTTTAAGAGTTTAACATCTGGGCAGGTCAAAAGATTACATAGATACAACGTATTGTTTAATTATTGGATAAGCATCTTGCAATTCTTCCATCCTCCGGTCATCTGTGATTGGCCATCAGGTGGTGGATGAAATGACTGGGTTGTCTTAGGCCCACGTGTGGTTCCTTCAATATAATTGGGTTACATCATGAGTTAGTAATAGCATAGACCTCCCATGTTATTTGCATACGTTTCCAGTAAAATTGCTAGGGTAATTTCTGCGGTAGCTGTTTCAGACTGCGGTTGTCCATGTCTGAGTTAACTGTCTTCCAAAGTTGCAAAACAGATGGAAAACGTGACGTGTTTATACTATATATTATCTTGTCAGCGTTTTGAGAACAGAAGTTTCATGTTGGCTTCCCCATGTCAGCAGAGTTATAAAACAGATATTTTCATATGAGCGGAAGTACCTATTGCATAACTGTAAGAACATTATATTTGTAGCAAGACAGAAAGCAAATATGTATACAGAATGTTAAATTGACAACTGTCTACTGCCAAGGCCCACCGATCCATATAGATATATACTGGGCTTCCACCACATATTTGCATAAAGTGTTAATGGCCATTAATGGCCATTAACACTTTATCATCTTCATTTGCATGTACAAAGGCCTCCAGGAGCTATTTACAGAGCCCAGCCTGTGATTACTCCCATGCCCTGCTGTGCGCACAGCTGCATTGTTCTGCTCCAAGCTGACGGCAGATTACAATGTTATCCACCTGCTCCCATGGAGATAACAGCCTATGGTCTACTGAGAGATAAATATGTTTGCTTTACCTCTCAGTAGCTGAACGATGGATTTTAAGTTCACTTTAAAATTATCGTTCAAACTAAAAGTGCACAATGCCCATGTTTATATGTAACGATTCGCAAATTTTCAGTTTTTAAACAAATTTTGAGCGATACTCATTATGTGTAAATGGGCCTGTACTTAAACACCCTGTTTTTTTAAGACTGTTGTATGAAATGCAAAACTTAATAAATGTACCCATATGTTTTCTTTTCAATACTACAGCATTCCAGAGTAAAAAGGATTTCTTTATAATGAGAAAGCCTGTCACCGTTTCATGCTGCCTATGGTTAGGGCAGCATGAAACCGATGGCAGGTTCCCTTTAAATGTTGTGCTGTTTGCTTTAAAAGCCATAAATGTTATGCAAAATAGAAATACTTTAAAGTACCTAAGTTTTCATGCAGAATAATATTCTAAACGGGTCTCTAGAAAATGCTACAGCTTGTGCCCCCTGTGGTAGCTACACTTCTGAGCTAATTCAGTTTAATGAGCCTGAGGCCACTAGACTGTGAATGACAGTCAGTGGTAACATAGTGCTTACAGAGGCAAGATGTCGATTGCAGCAAAGTTTATTGCTTAGACAATTGTTAGTATTTGTTGTTTAAAATATTTGAAAAGAACACTTTTGCCTTCTGAGATTAGATGAAATTGTTGTCAAAAGTTAAAAGAAATCATTTTTAAAAAGTCATCCCCCTCCTCTCATAGATAGCTTTATTATGCATAATATATACACACCATTTATCTTTTTTAACCACTTCAGAACTACCCATAGACTATAAACATCCAGGCAGTCTTTACCTTTCTCTGCAAGAACATTTTAAAATGTTCTTGCAGAGAATTCCCCTAGAGTCCACTTGCTGTGCAGGAGCTCAGTGATTTTAAAATCTAATGACAGCTCTGATCATAGAGCTTTGCCTGGAGACCAATCAGCGTAGTCTCCAGGCATGTGATGGCTGTGACTGCTTTGCCCTTCCCCTCCATTTAAGAAGCCAGGTAGCTCATCTCATAAAAAGTTAAAAAATGATGCTAACCTAACATTGACATATGGTAAATGCTACTTATTAACTATTTTGTGTGGTATGGCTATCTGTATTACAAATAGAATATGTCAATTTTTGAAAAATGCAAATTTTTCCAATTTCTCTTACAATTTCGGATTTTTTTTCTAAATAAACACAAAAAATACCAAACAAATTTTACCATGGATATAAAGTAAAAAGGTGTAAAAAAAAATCTTAGAATCACTTGAATAAGTAATAACTTTTCAAAGTTATAACCACATAAAGTGAAACATGTCAGATTTGAAAAATTGATCTTGGTCACATAGGCCAAAACTGGCTTGGGAGCAAGTCGTTAAACCTTAAATTGTGCCTCATATCCATAGCAGCCTCGCTAGCATGTTATTGCACCTGCCCTGCAAATTGCATCCGACATGAATATCAACATGCCACAGCTAAAGACAATTTGGATTCACACACTCTTTTTGTGACAGGTTGAAATATGCCAAATCACAGGACAAGAGGTGCTACCATTGGGACACTGTAAAAGAGCACCTCTAAAGTTTGGGCTTGTAACTTCAAAGGAATAATTTTTGTTCTATATTTTCTCAACTTGTCATGTGTAGCAAATTGACTTTTATATAATGTTCTTCATAGTAACACAGCATGTTAGGCTGAAAAAAAAGACATATTTTCATGCAGCTTAGCCTATTATCCCCCAATGTTAATCCAGAGGAATGCAAAACAACCCAATCAGGTAGAAACCAATTTTCCCCACATAAGGGAAAAAATTCCTTCCCTGACTCCAAGTCTGGCAATCAGAATAATGCCCAGATCATCGACCCTTCTGAAATAATTAGTGACTATGACATGTAATATTGTAACACTCAAGAAAGGTCCCATAGTCTCACTGCTCATACAGTAAAGAACCTCTTCTATGTCAGTGCAGAAACCCCCTTTCCTTTAGATGTAGAGAATGCCACCTTATTACCGTCACAGTCCTGGGTATAAATAGATTATGGGAGAGATTTCTGTATTGCCCCTTGATATATTTACTATTAGCTATTAGGTCACCCTCAGCTGTGTTTTTTCTAAACTAAATACTGTAGTTGCCCTTCTTTGAATTCACTCAGGATCTGCTATGTCCTTCTTGAGTACCAATGCCCAAAACTGTACACAATATTCCATGTGTGGTCTGACCAGTGACTTGTAAAGAGGAAGAGCAATCTTCTCATCATGTGCCCCTAGACTTCTTTGGATGCACCCCATGATCCTATTTGCCTTGGTAGCTTCTGCCTGACACTGGTTGCTCCAGTGAAGTTTACAGTTAACTAAAATCTCCAAGTCTTTTTCCATATCAGTTTTACCCAGTGGTTTCCCATTTAGTGTGTAATCTTGACATGTATTTGCCTTGCCCATGTGCATAACCTTACATATATCCAAGTTAAACCTCATTTTCAACTTTTCTGCTCAAGCCCCCAATGTATCCAAATCCATTTGCAAACGCATTCTGTCCTCTCTTTTGTCAATTGCTTTGCATAGAATCACAGAATCTTTAGGTAGAAAGGGACCTCTAGGGTCCAACCCATTGCTCAATACAGTATTCATTAAATCATCCTATACAGATGTCTGTCCAGGCTCTGTTTGAAGACTCCCATTAAAGGAGTGTTCACCACCCATGACAACCTGTTCCACTCATTGATCACAATCACCATCAAAAACTTTTTTCTAATATCTTATCTGTGTCTCCTCCCTTTCAGTTTCATCCCATTGCTTCTAGTCTTTCCTTGTGCAAATGAGAATAGGTCTGATCCCTCTGCACTGTGACAGCCCTTCAGATATTTGTAGACAACTATCAAGTCTCCTCTCAGTCTTCTCTTTTGCAAGCTAAACAGCTTCCCAGATCCTTTAAACGCTCCTCATAGGGCATGATTTGCAGACCGCTCACTATCCTTGTAACTCTTCTTTGAACTCACTCCAGTTTGTCAATTTTTTTTAAAAATTGGGATGCTCAAAACTGGACACTATTCCAGATATGAAGTCTGACCAAGAAAGAGTAGAGGGGGATAATTACCACATGTGATATAGATTCTATGTTTCTCTTAATACATCCCAGAATTGTGTTTGGCTTTTTTGCTGCTGCATCACACTGTTGACTCATGTTCCGTGTGATCTATTAGTATACCCAAGCTTTTTTACATGTGCCGCTGTTTAGCTCAATTCCTCCCATTCTGTATGTCCTTTTTACATTTTTTTTGTCTAGATACCATTCTGTTAGTTGCTGCCCACTGTTGAATGTTGTTTAGATCTTTTTGAATCCTCTTTCTTTCTTCTCTAGGGTTAGCTATTCCTCCTAGTCAGCACATTAGATTAATTTCAACTTAATTCCCTCATGTAGATCATTTATAAAATGATGAGCAACACTGTGCCCAGGACAGCACCTTATGGTACCCCACTTGAGACATTCTTCTAGTTGGATATGCAGCCATTTATGACCTCTCTTTGAATACGAACACTCAGCCAATTGTGAATCCACCTAACACATTTTCATTGTGAATCCCATATTTCCGTCACTTTTTGCTGATCTTTAAAATCAAGCTGACTTGATTTTAGGGATCAGTTTTATCAGCCGCTCTCCACGGGGAGTGCTGATAGCATTGTTTCCCCATGGAGAACAAAGAATCTGAGCACAGATAATAGCCTAGGGCTATTAGCCTGTGTTCAGTGAAGGCTTCATTTGCATACATAATTGGTATTTAAGTAAGGGACAACAACCCTTCTCTAGCAGGGAGGTCATCATATAGGTAATTCACTCCATGGTCTAGAAAACCAAATTTCTGCAGACAACACCATCGAGGTAGCCAGTTGTTCACCTCTAGAATCCTCTTCCATCTTCCTATTCCATGGCCATCCACTTGGGGGGAGGGGGTGGGTGGTTAGAAGACTACCTCTGCTCCTAGTTCCTTCACTTTCCTGCCGAGGTCTTCAAAGTCTCTGCAGATAGTTGTACGTTATTTTTGGCAGTGTCATTTGTCCTAACATGTATTAGTAGATGCACTTGGAAGACAGCACACCTCTCGTGAGTTTATATCAGGTCTGCAGACAGCTGCATCTGTTCCTTTCAATAGGGAATCCCTCACAAACACCATTTAGCTTTTTTTCTTCACAACACTTCTTTTTCTCCATCCAAGAGGATTCTGAGTGCTTACTAGACTGTTCTTTGTGGACAAAGACATTTCTTGATGTATCTCTCCTGTTCTCCTGCTTGAGAGCCTGGTACAGGTTCCTGAGCACTATGGGTGCTGACTGACTCCTGATCCTCCTGCTTCTTTCAGTCACATGCTTCCATTCCTCTACTTTTGCAGGTACACTGAAAATTTATTTTCCTTCAACATTCTAAAAAGTCACTTCTGCTCTATCAAGAAAATCCTCATCTTCCATAATGAGCTTCAATGTAGCTTTTCCCTCCTGAAGAATTTGCACAGTCTCCTCCGATAGAGACACAAGCTTGCATTTCTGGCAGGTGAAGTCTGTCTTTTTCCCTAGTAAGTCTGTAAACATATTGCATACATTGCAGCTCATTATATAGCTACTCTCCCCTTCCATGTTGCACAGAGTCAGTTGATGTCCACTTCCAAACTTCTAAATGTCAAGAATTCTCACAATGATATTTAACATATAAGATGTTACTAAATGCAAAAACCTCTGGCAATGTCCTCCGAGCAGCTAGAACTGGCTAAACCCAGCAATCGTTCCACTTTTAGCGAGTCTTCACTCTTCCCAGAATGCACTGGGAATAAGCAAATCATCTTTCTGGAGCTCCAATTCCTGGCCTGGTGATGTCTTCTGAGCAGCTAGAGAAAGCTAAACCCAGTAATCGCCCCACTCACAGCGACTCTTCACTCTTCCCAGAAAGCACGGGGAATAAGCAATTTATCTTCCTGGAACTCCTATCCATGGTCTGCTTTGTGTCATCTGCAAATATGGATATTTTACAGTGGAATCCTTCTACCAGGTCATTAATAAATATATTAAAAAGAATAGGGCCCAGTACTGCCCCCTGTGGTACCCAACTAGTAACAGTGACCCAATCAGAGTATGTACCAGTAATAACCACACTTTGTTTTCTATTATTGAACCAATTACCTACCAATTTACATACATTCTTGCCTAGACCAAGCATTCTCATTTTATATACCAACCTTTTCTGCAATTCTGTATCAAATGATTTGAAAAAGTCCAGATACACAAGATCCAATGACTCCCCGGTCCAGCCTAGAACTTACCTCATCGTAGAAGCTAATCTAGTTGGTTTTACAGGAGCGATCTCTCATAAACCTGCTAATACGGCTATTTTCCTTGAGGTACTGCAGCATCTCTTAGAAACCCTTCAAATATTTTACCCATAATAGAAGTAAATTTTCAGGTTTACTTTTTGGCCCCTTTTTGAATATAGTTTTTAATTTATCTTTGTTATATCAAGGTATCTTTCATAGCAGCAACACTGTAAGGGATCTTTCACACGCAATAGAATATGCTGTCCCTGAATCTCGCACCCAAATCCACACTGCTAACTGGATTTTCATGCAGAATTGGCAGAATTTTGCTATTTTCAATGGCGCACCAAAATCCGCAAGTTAGCATTGCGGACTTTTGAGCTGAATATTCCATGCTGTGAGAGGTCACTAATATTCAATGCAGACACCTCTGACTCATCATCTATAATCCAGCATTAGAGATGAGCGAGCGTACTCGGATAAGCACTACTCGCTCGAGTAATTGGCTTTATCCGAGTATCGCTGTGCTCGGGTCTAAAGATTCGGGTGCCGGCACGGAGCGGGGAGCTGCAGGGGAGAGCGGGGAGGAACGGAGGTAAGATCTTTCTCTCCCTCTCTCCCGCCCGCTCCCCGCTGCGACTCACCTGTCAGCCGCAGCGGCACCCGAATCTTTAGACCCGAGCACAGCGATACTCGGATAAAGCCAATTACTCGAGCGAGTAGTGCTTATCCGACTACGCTCGCTCATCTCTATCCAGCATACTTATTACATCCAACTGGTTAGTCCTTATAATACACGAAGATGACATTTCTGTGTTTATTTTGTGTATAAATTACTAACACTCATCTAAGGCAAATGACAAACACATCAACTCTAATTCTAGACTGTAGAAAAATATGCAAAATCTTTCACCAAATATTAGGAATTTAATTTTTACAATAATTTCCAAATTTACTTTCATTACTAAATCTGCTTGCTTTTATAGCTGCTCGAAAGCATGAAGAATGTTTTACAAGAGTCCAGGTCTCTACCTATCCTGTGATAACTGCAGATAGTGCCAATAAATTCTGTAAATGTAGGCCAATTAGCTGACTGCAGGCTGCTGGCAGAGAGTGGGCAGCTGCAAAAGTTTTAATGGAATAATATATGATAACATTAGAGATTTTACCAAATATCATAAACAACATTTATCTTATTTCGCACATGAAAAAAAGCAAATGGAGGCAGTTATTTTAGTGAAGTCCTAGTATACTGTATGCAGTTTATTTGGAAACTTACTATTTAAAGGGATTTTCCAGGCAGCGCCTGCTGAGATACACCAATGCCAGAGCATAAGCCAATGCTCCCACCACTGTGTAGTGGTCAGCGCTTGTAATTGCAGGCACAGCTCCTGTTGATTTTAGTGACAGCTGGAACTGCAATTACGAGAGCTGGTCATTACACAGGGGTCGGAGTAGCGGCTTATGTTCTAATCCGAGTGTATTTTGGCGGGCACTAACTGGAAAACCCCTTTAAGGCTTCCAGCACAAAACTATGTCAAAGAGCATGTCAAAATTGATGCGGATCTTTTGCATGCGTCACCCCCCTTCAGTTGAAAGGGTCAAACCTTCTCTGGATCTGCATCAAAAACCATGCACGCCAAAAGCCACATCAAAACTACGTGTGAAGGTACTCTAAGAGTATGCTGCCATGTAGCAGAACACATTGTCCGCAACGGACATTTTACATTACAACCTCATCGAAAAAGGTAGCAAAATCCACGCTATAGGGTAGTTCTTGATGCGGTTTTTGCTGTGGATCTGAATCAAAAACGACCCTATAGCATGGATTTCTCCACGTTTCGCTATGTTTCCGCAGATTTCAATCTTTCAATTGAAAATGCACGGATTCTCACAGGTTTCCATCTCTGCTGGGATGCAGATTTGGCGTGCAATGCCCTTTGCGGACATCCCGCAATATTTTCCACTATGTGGGAACATACCCTAAGTGTTGTTTCATACAGGCGAGAGTCGGCCATTACATACTTGCGTTTTTTTCACACGAATGTCAATGGGACTTTCTAATGTTAAAAACGCATCGCACAAAAATGGCAAAGCACAAACTTGCGATGCATTTTTAACATTAGAAAGTCCCATTGACAATCGCGTTAAAAAAACACAAGTGTGTGGGAGCCGACTCTCGCCCGTATGAAACAACACTTAGGGTATGTTCCCACATAGTGGAAAAGTGTGTTGGAACCCTAAGTAAAAAAGCAGATTAACAAACCAATGATTTACAGTGGTTTCCTTCCCATCAGCGATGTTTTCACTGATGCGATGTTAACAAAAAGTCATGGCATGTGCGATTTTTTTTTATCTCCCCTGTTTCCCTATGGAGGCTTCTTTTTATTGCATCGCAATGCAACAAAGTTTCTAATGTTAAATTAGAAAGTCCCATTGACTATCGCAGGCAGCAGCAATAAGGAATTTGAGATTAGTGGCGCTCCAATATTATTGGTGGAGAGGGAGAAGATAAATGAAAAGGGGTGCTGGAAAAAAGAGGAATGGACTCACCCCAGACGTAACCGGACCCCACGGAGAAGGTCTCCGTTCGTCTAATGGTCCTGGATGCTCCAGTGATTTGGTATGCAACATGAAACAGAAGGGAACTTACTTAGTAGGGGTGTCAGTGGAAATGACACCCCTAAAATCCCGGCTGGCGTGTAGTATACAGAGGATAAGGTCGTGGTAGTAGGATTCCAAAGAAGCGGTTTTATTTCTTGATAGGACTGCAACGCGTTTCAGCTATACAATTTAGCCTTTATCAAGCATACAATAATATCGCAGGCAGCAGCAATGCGATGGAAAATTATTCTAAAAAAAAAAGCATTGCTGACGCCCAAAAATCGTGGGAACAAAAAAGTGATTTTGCCACAATTTTCTCGCAGCAAAATCGTAACGCTCGTGTGAAGCCAGCTTAAGTGTGTTGGAGTTATCACCAGCACAGAAGACACAATTCAGTTACATAAGTGCTCGAACAGACTAACGTGTTTGTGGAACTTTTTGCGTATGTGAAAATCACACACGCAAAACATGACAAAGCGATTGTCATTGATTTCAGCGTCTTTGTTCTCACAAGCGTGTTTTATGCATGCAATTCCTATGTGCACGAAAAGATCGGTCCTGCCCTTTCTTTCAGCTTTTTTTTTTTTTAGCGTGGGATTTTGGTTGCGGCGAACATATTTGCGCGTTCGTTCGTCTGTTTAAGCTTAAGACACATGCTGAACTGCAGTCTGTAGAAAGCAATGGCACAAACTGCCTGACAGCTAACACAGATGTTTGCTCCTCTGTTTTTCTCTGTTCCCTCGCTGTATTCATTACAAAATGTAGTTGTTCTCATTAAGAGATAGGCCATTGTTACAAGATTAAAACTATCCATTTAGTGTATTGTGCTCCTATCATTAAAAACAGCACAACTAATGGAACTGCATGCGGCTTAGACATTTAATTTAAGGGAATACAGTTCATTTACAGCCATGCTAATACACATATAGATATTGCAATAAACAGTCATTAACATTAGTGATTAAATAGTTTGTTGCTGATAACAATTATTAGATCAGAGTGTTCACTCGTGCGTTACTCTACAAATGCTATGCTGTCAAATCTGGTCTGCTTTAAATGGAACATGGAGCAGGGTGAAAAAGAAGTCGTCCCTCAGCAGGTAATGTAATGATTAGAGATGAGTGAACCTACTCGTTTAGGGCGATTTCGCAATCGAGCATCGCTTTTTTCGAGTAACTGACTATTCGGGCGAAAAGATTCAGGGGGCGGCGTGGTGGAGCTCTCTCTCCCCCCTCCCCCACTCCCCTCTGCAACCCCCCACTCACCCCCGGCGCCCCCCGAATCTTTTCGCCCGAGTAGCCAGTTACTCGAAAAAAGCGGTGCTCGATTGCGAAATCGCCCTAAACGAGTATGTTCGCTCATCTCTAGTAATGATCATGGAATGTCATCGGTGATTAGGATTGCACAGGCATTAGCACATGAAAGTCATAGATAGTGAAAGGGATTTCAGTTATGTCTCACCATCTAGATTTCTCTTTTATATGAAAATCCCCAATGAGTTAAAAACTGTTGATTTCCTTTACCCAGAGGGGTGTCATTACAATGGATGCCACTCTAGGCATGTGTGTAAATGAATTAAAAAATCTGCCCTGCCCTGGTTAGCAATAGTTAAATATAAAGCCACAAATATATAAACTGTACATATATTTTCTAGCATTTAAAACTACACCACCCTAAACTGCTTAATTTCTCAAAGTGGTCAACGCATCTCTCTAAACCCAAAAACCTAGACCATAGGTGAACTCAAAAAAAAAATAAATATATTTTTATTTGTATAGCGCCAACTTATTCCGCAGCGCTTTCAGTTAATTTATTACCCCCACCAAGCTGGGTACTAATTTTACCGACCTCGGGAGGATGGAAGGCTGAGTCATCCTTGAGCCGGCTACCTGAACCAAGCGGAGATTGAACTCGCAACCTTCAGGTCGTGAGCAAGAGCTTAGGACTTCATTTCTGCTGCCTAAGCGCTCTGCGCAACACAGGATTAACAGCCAATACAAGCTAAAGCCCTCCAAACTTTGATTAGTGGTCATACGGCACTTTAGTGTTGATGGTATTGGTCATTTGCCCGTTCAGCCTTGACAATTATCTAGAGCAATTTGCAGTGACTGCAGCAAGCTTGGCAGATTGCCTCACACATTTGTTACAGTTCTCAACAAGGGGAGCACCAATTTTTCTCTGGCCAGCTGGTCTGTCTTAATTTATTGAGAAATACTATTCAAGAAGCACTCGGTTTTCTTTTTCCTTTCCAGAAACACCGTAATTCAACTAGAATCTTGTATTTCTTGGCCAGGTTCTTCATATTCATGCCTCAAAGTTTCATTACCGTCTTAAGACGTTTTCCCACCAAGTACAGTAATCACCTACTGACTGAATACTCTGCATTATTGCCTTTACAAGATCATTTGATTTAATAGTTTGCCTTTTTTAACCCTGCCCAAAAATAATATGCCCAGTTGCAAACATGATAATCCATATGAAATATTATGCCTGTAGCTTGTACAGTCATGCAGTGACCAAATAAGGTTACTATACCCACACTTCAAAATATCACAATTAGTGTTAAGAGATTATTGAAATATTCGGGTCGTGAGTAGAGATGAGCGAATCTACTCGGTTCGGGTGTTTTTGAACTCGAGCACCGTTTTTCCGAGTAACTCACTACTTGGACGAAAAGATTCAGGGGGTGCTGGGGGGTGGCTTGGTGGAGCGGGGGGTAGCAGTGGGGAACAGAAGGGAGCTCTCTCTCTCTCCCCCCCCCCTCCCCTCTGCAACCCCAAGCTCACCCACGGCACCCCCCCGAATCTTTTCGTCTGAGTAGTGAGTTACTCGGAAAAAGCGGTGCTCGAGTTCAAAAACACCCGAACCAAGTAGATTCGCTCATCTCTAGTCGTGAGTGCTTGACATAAGATAATCATAAATCGGGAAGGCCTAATTCTGATTTCCATTAAAGTCAACGGTAGTAAAAATTATGTTCAATAATATTTGTGTTTTTTTCTATGAAATTGCCTGACTTGTTAGCAGTATTGTCTTTCAGTGCTGGGGTCCTAGGTTCAAGACCCATCAAAGACTGGAAAAGCAGTCATGTGCGCAATGTAGTGAAGACAGGGCCTTTGGTGCCTTCAGAGCATGTCACTTTTTCCTTATGCTTGATGTGCATCGGCAAAAACATCACATGTGACGGAACCCATTGAAGTCAATGGGTTCTATTTGCTACACAAACATTCCATTGCACTCACGTACAGATGCAATTTTTATGCAAGTGCAAAATGCATCACACTCACAGCAGAAATTGCAGGATTGCAAGTGCAATATTGGTTCGAGTTTTGTGTGATTGCACCCTAAAAACATTATATTTACACTAGGCCGTGTTCACCTTTCTACAGCAGTCGAAAGCATTATTTTGCCATCCAAAAAATGAAACGCTGATGGAATGGAAGCGAATAGAAGCCTTTCCGTATGCTTTCTGTCTTTTTTTTTTTTTTTTGAAACCCCAATAAAATCAATGGCGTAAAAAACTAACGTTTTTTTAATAATGTGAATGCAAACAAAATAAAGATCCCATCTTACTGCTGTCTTCGGTGCTCTTCTTAATCCATTAACAGAAATACTCACTTGCCTTTATACCACCCAGTGGTGGTGGTTATTCCATGTATAGAAAAATATCACAGTATTATGACAGAGTACTGACAGAATATTTATCGGACATATAATGTGCTGGCAGGACTGCAGTTCATTTATATGAGAACCACTGGATTCCAGTCTTTCCAACCTAGGTTGATATTAAGAGGTTCAATTTCAGGTGGTTTTTAATTAGACTAGTTTTTAAAGGAAGCGGACATGATGTAACGATGAGGTGAACAAGATGCATTTTGAATTGAAACGCGTTCTCCCATACTTGTCCTGAGATGTGAGCACTACAAAAAGTAAAAATCAGAATACTTCACACAAAGCCTTGTCCCACTGTGATATTTTTCTATACATGGAATATTAACGACCATCTGTGTGTAAGTGAGTGACTATTTGAGTCACATGTGAAGATGCCACCGTCATGGGATCAGTCACTGTGGGTTCTGAGCTCCGCCCTTGATCCCCTAATGGGGAAGTCATCACAGGTTGTTCACTTTACTAAAAACCTGCAGAGCCAGACAACTGCTGTGTGATAATGTCACTGTCATGTGATCAGTCTTCTGCATAGGAGGATTCCAAGGTCACATGACCAGGGTGTGATCAGTGTGTGCAGAATTCTGCTGTGGTGGTTGTGATCCCTGTTGTATGCGATTAAAAATGTGTGTGGCAGAGCTGTATGTGATGCACATGTAGAAAAGCTGTATGTGACATGCATGTAGCAGAGCTGTGTTTGTGACATGGGTGTAGCAAAGCTGTGTGTGTGACATGGGAGTAGCAGAGCTGTGTGTGTGACGCACATGTAGCCGAGCTGTGCATGTGTGTGACATGGGTGTAGCCAGAGCCGTGTATGTGACATGCGTGTAGCAAAGCTGTGCGTGTGTGTGATGTGCATGTAGCAGAGCTGTGTGTGTGTGACGTGCATGTAGTAGAGCTGGGAATGTGTGTGTAGCAGAGCTGTGTGTTTGTGACGTGTGCGTACCAGAGCTGTGGGTGAATGTAACATGTGTGCAGTTGAGCTGTGTGTGTTGTGTGTGACATGCATGTATCAGAGCTGTGTGTGTGATGTGCATGTAGCAAAGCTGTGTGTAAGATGTGCATGTAGCAGAGCTGTGTGTGACATGCATGTAGCCGAGTATGTGTGACGTGCATGTAGCAGAGTTGTGTATGTGAAGTGCATGTAGCACAGCTGTGTGTGTCTGACGTGCATGTAGCACAGCTGTATGTCAGTGATGTGCATGTAGCAAAGCTGTATGTCTGTGACGTGCATGTAGCAGAGCTGTATGCGTGTGACATGCATGTAGCAGAGTTGTGTGTGTGACATGCATGTAGCAGAGCTGTGTATGTGACATGCATCATGTAGCAGAGCTGTGTGTCAGTGACATGCATGTAGCAGAGCTGTATGTGTGGGACGTGCATGTAGCAGAGTTGTTTGTGCGATGTGCATGTAGCAAAGCTGTGTGTGTGACGTGCATGTAGCAGAGCTGTGTGTTATGTGCATGTAGCAGAGCTGTGTGTGATGTGAATGTAGGAGAGCTGTGTGTGTTTGTGATGTGTTTGTAGCAGAGCTGTGTGTGTGCTGTGTGCATGTAGCAGAGCTGTGTGTGTGTGTGACGTGCATATAGCAGAGCTGTGTGTGTGTGACATGCATGTAGCAGTGCTGTATGGTGCATTGCACCACCAGAAACACCAGTGCCATAATTTCCTAATAATCACTGGTAGTATAATAAAGCACACATAGCATTTTTAGTGTAAACAACAGTATAAATACCTACACTATGCCAAACAGTGAAAAAATGATTCCATGACAAAAGGATCTAAGTTTTTAAAACCTTTTTTTACTAGGAGCCTAGAAATGTTTATGCAGAAAAGGACAAAGCTATAAAAAATACTATTTATTGCAGTCAAAAGTATGAGTCACTTTTTCCAGTGCCACTACAAGATCTAACGTATATTCAGCAAATAGCTGTGATTAGCCAAATGATGAAAGCTACACACAAAACATGCCAATTTAAAATGTAAAGAAAGTTTATAGTCTTCCAAGACTACAGAACTAACCTTTTAGACTAGTTAATGAGGCATACGTAACACAGCAAAACACTATTAGGAAAACTCACTGTACTGATTAGAACAATTTACTGAGCTGGTATGCCTGGTTCGTTGGCTTAGTGTAGAATCTTACCGCTATATGGAATGTATATTAGATATTAATTCCAGCTCTGGGACATACTGCTGATATTGCACATTCTGGATCACATTAATTCCAAAGAAAGTTGTTTTTTTTCTCTCTTTAATTGAATGCAGCAATATTTATTAGGCTTAGATTAAATAAAGGTAGTAAAGCAGGTTCTGCTTGGCCTTCAACTCCACATTGATGAATGGTTTGTAATAGTAAATGAAAAGAATAAATTAGCGTAATTATTGCAGATTGATATTATTGCTCTCAAAACACATTATTTTACTTGATGTTAAGTCAACATACACTGACATGCCAAATGTCATGGGATAGCAGTCTGTAAATTGATTATGAAGTGGCATTACCTCAAAAGGCAGCTTGGAAATTTTTACACCTGTATAAATTGTTCTCTTGTGACTAAGGTTGAACACTGGTCAGCGTGCTTATGGCAAGACGAAGTGAACGCGGAGTTCGAATGAGGCATGATATAAGGTGCCAGATGAATGGGACATTCCATTTCCGAAGTCGTGTCGGTATTTTGTCCACTTGTGGAATCTGTGCTACGTTAACTTGCTGCAGTTCTCCAGGCTAGAGGGGGTCATAGTTAAGGGGTTAAGAGAAGTTGGGGGGGGGGGGGAGATAAACTTTTGTGCACGGACCCTTTAGCTACGCCCCTGGTCCTATAGGATATATTGGTTCCTGTACCATGACTTTTGGCATGTCAGTATAGTCATGGGGCATTGCAATACTTCAACCTTTGAATTCCATGCTCTGAAAAATACCTAGAATTCTAGTTTTTTAATATATTAAACATCCATAAAACTCTAACATTGTGGATTGTTAGCTATGGAAGCAAAGGAACTGTTACATTATTTTCCTGGGACATTGCCCAGAACATGTGAGCCTAGGATTTCACACATTAAACCAGACTGATACAAAAATTGGGACAGCTGAAACTAGGCATATGTAAAAAAACATTTATGCAATTATTTTATACTGTATCTAGTTATGCTTGCATATAATATTTTTTACACTCTTTCCAAGTGCAGTTCAAATTAACTGATCTCAGTGGTTTGAAACAAAGGATTGCATTACTTTTATTGTCACAGTCAAGTATATTTCATATCACACAGATTTATTTGAATGTGTTTGATAGAAATGAGTGGTTTTACAGATAGATAGATAGATAGATAGATAGATAGATAGATAGATAGATAGATAGATAGATAGATAGATAGATAGATATGGGATACATAGATAGATGGATGGATGGATGGATGGATAGGGGATACATAGATAGATAGATAGATAGATAGATAGATAGATAGATAGATAGATAGATATGAGATAGATAGATATGAGATAGATAGATAGATAGATAGATAGATAGATAGATATGAGATAGATAGATAGATAGATAGATAGATAGATAGATAGATAGATAGATAGATAGATAGATAGATAGATATGGAATACATAGATAGATGGATGGATGGATGGATGGATGGATGGATAGATAGATAGATAGATAGATAGATAGATAGATAGATAGATAGATAGATAGATAGATAGGGGATACATAGATAGATGGATGGAAGGGGATACATAGATAGATGGATGGATAGATAGATAGATAGATAGATAGATAGATAGATAGATAGATAGATAGATAGATAGATAGATAGATAGATAGATAGATAGATAGATATTGGCTACAAAAATGTGGAAGAAATACGACAGCTTTGCACAACAAGATATTTCAATAGAGAAATTCTCCATCTGTTATAGTATATTCAATCTGGAATATTTACACACCCACGATCCCATCCTGAAATGAGATAACGCTTGACTGGCTTCCTTATAGTCATACACGTCTGTACACCTCTATGCAGGTTCCTGTAGTAAAAATGAAATAGTAGTATGTTTATTATAGTATGAACAGCTGGAACATGTAAAGCAGAAGTTGTTCTTTTCATTTTACAAGACAGGGTGCTCAATTTCCTCTCAATCAGCTAGAAAATTATTTTAAAGAAATGTGTGAAGGCAACCTTTGGGCTATATTTACACACAAGGCTCTGTAGACAGCAAAATCAGATTCATTAAATATCCATCAACAATTATTCTTTCATTTATCAGTACCAAGTGTTTGAATAAAAATATTAGTCACATCTTATTTTGTGATTGTTCTCGGCAAGAGACACCAAGTGATCTTATAGATACGATACCTTTTAATGGCTAATATAAATACATGATGCTATAGTGAGCTTTCAAACCTACTCAGGGTTCTTCATCAGGCATAATTAAATAGATCCGAAGAGGCATGCGTATATATACACACATACATATGACAAGGCAAAGACATGGGGTGATTATTTTGCACTTAAAAAAAATACCAGGACAGGAGGAGTAGAGAAATGAATAAATAAATTGTCCAGTGATAAAGATGTGAAAGTTTTATGATCTCTGAATTAGTGTTAGGAGGTCACCAGGCCAAAGTGTTATCTGTGCTATAGATTTCTCATACTTCCCAGTCACGATTGCTCTTGAAGAACTTAGGCCTCTGTTGAAAGTGTCAAAAGTTGTTATAAATTTGTACTCCAAATTCTTCTATGGCTTTGTGATTTGAAATTGCTTTTTAATATGGTGACTTTCATATCAAAAGGCTATTTCAAATCCCAATTTGGAAGTACAATTTATAACAACTTTTGACACTTTCAACAGAAGCATAAATTCTTCAAGAGGATTCATGCGTGACTGGGAAGTATGAGAAATCTATAGCACAGATAACACTCTGGCCCGGTGACTCCCTAAACACTAATTCAGAGACCATAACACTTTCACATCTTTATCACTGGACTATTTATTTATTTTTCTACTCATCTTGTTCTGGTATTTTTCTGCATGATTCCTTAGTGTGAGTGGATACCTAACATAGTATTGTGAGATAATGTGTAGAGCACTGACGCATGCACAATAGGAGGACGTAGACGTTGAATACATAAGACCACATGAGAACGTGAGCGCAGGTTGCGCATGTGGAACCTCGTAAACAGGATGCCGTTAGTAAGGAACATGGTAATGGCTGGCATACTGGAGGACATCTGGACCCTGGACAGACATAGTATTCCTATAATTGTATTCACATGTTGTGGAAATCTTGCTACTGTTTTACCTTTTGCACCTGTGTAATGTATGTGTTTAGTGGGTGGTAACATAGAGGATTGGCTATAGTTGTAAGCCTTTTACTATTTAAAGGGGTTGTCTCGCGCCGAAACGTTTTTTTTTGTTTTCCATAGGCCCCCCGTTCGGCGCAGGACAAACCCAAGGCATGTGTTAAAAAAAAATATATATATATTACTTACCCGAATCCCCGCTCTGCGACTTCTTCCTTCACCAAGATGGCCGCCGGGATCTTCACCCACGATGCACTGCGGGTCTTCTCCCATGGTGCACCGTGGGCTCTGTGCGGTCCATTGCCGATTCCAGCCTCCTGATTGGCTGGAATCGGCACACCTGATGGGGCGGAGCTACGATGACGACACGGTGACCAGCTCTCCGGCTCGAGCGGCCCCATTCACCAGGCAGAAGACCGCACAGCGCAAGGGCGTCTAAAAACGCCAGAAGACAGCGAAATTAGACGGATCCATGGCGACGGGGACGCTAGCAACGGAGCAGGTAAGTGAATAACTTCTGTATGGCTCATATTTAATGCACGATGTACATTACAAAGTGCATTAATATGACCATACAGAAGTGTATAACCCCACTTGCTGCCGCGAGACAACCCCTCTTAACTTTGCCACTATATGTGTAATGTTTAAGCTTGATAAAGACCCTGCATGGTTGAAATGTCGCCTTTTAATTTTTTCATGGAGGAATAAAATACTTGACTTTTTATTGCACCTATCTATGCTGCCATAGACATCTTCTTTATTCATGGATATGTATTTGGGAACACGGTTCAGATCCCTTTGTGGCTGTACATAAGATGTACCTCACATCACAGCTAATGAGTGCTGCTGGTGAGCATATTATTGTTATTCTCACCATGTCATAGTTTTCCTCAGACATTATTGCTTCTAGTTTGTTAACCTTATTGGTCAGACTTCTAGCATTAGTCACATACAGTTAAGGTTTTTGGTTATTTTTTTATATTAAGTGTATCTCTACTAACTGTTCTTTCCACTGCTCCTTTCCATTCTCATTACTTAGTCACAGATCTCTGTCTACACTATCTTTCCCCCTATTTCGTTGGTTGCCCTCCTTCTCAGTCCCTAGTTTAAACACTCCTTCAATCTTCTAGCCAGCACAGCACAGCTGCACCCTTCCCATTGAGGTGCAGCCCATCCCTACAGTAGAACCAGTAGCCAACAGCAAAGTTGGCCCAGTTTCCCAGGAACTCAAACCTCTCCTCCTTACACCAACTCTGGAGCCACTTGTTTACTTCCCTTATCTCCCTCCGCCTTTCTGGTGTGGCACATGGTACATGCAGCATTTTAGAAAATACTACTTTGGAGGTCCTTGCCTTAAGCTTGCATCCTAGTTTCCTGAAATTGTTTTTAAGGACTTTCCACCTACCTCTTACTTTCTCATTGGTGCCAATGTGTACCATAACCACTGGATCCTCACAAATCTCTCCAAATAACCTGTAAACCTGATCTGCAATGTGTCGAACTCAAGTGGCAGGAAGATAACACACCATTTGACGATCCCAATCTTTGTTGCAGATTACCCTGGCTGTCTTCCTAATAATTGAGTCTCCCACTACCAAAACCTGTCTAGCCTGCCCTATTCCCCTTCCTACTGAAGCAGACATCCCTCTGGTGGTCAGACGTAATGGTGTGATGCAGCAGTACTAATCTTGTAATGGCAATGCCCTCATCTGCCAACTTTACAAACTTGTTGGAGTGTGCCAGTTCAGGACTAGCCTCCCTGCATCTCTTCCCACTAATCATCTTTCTAACTGTCACCCAGCTAGCTGCCTGATCATTTTGCACTCCCATACTACCATCCATCCCAATATCTACCCCAGCGAATGCCTGCTCGGTGAGCAGCAAACCCCTTTCCAAGTTACCAATGGATCTTAGTGTTACAAGACATGCATTTTCATCCAGGAACTGGGCTTCCAAATGCGCAATACCCTCAGATTTGGACAGCAGTATGCACCCTCTAACAGTTGTTCGGAGACTACATACATGGCACAAGATGTACATTGGATGGCATTGCTAATCACGGAGCACATTCTAACTGAGGATTGTACAGTTAGATTATATGAAAGTAATATATATAATAATTAGAGATGAGCGAACACCAAAATGTTCGGGTGTTCGTTATTCGAAACGAACTTCCCGCGATGTTCGAGGGTTCGTTTCGAATAACGAACCCCATTGAAGTCAATGGGCGACCAGAGCATTTTTGTATTTCGCCGATGCTCGCTAAGGTTTTCATGTGTGAAAATCTGGGCAATTCAACAAAGTGATGGGAACGACACAGCAACGGATAGGGCAGGCGAGGGGCTACGTGTTGGGCTGCATCTCAAGTTCACAGGTCCCACTATTAAGCCACAATAGCGGCAAGAGTGGGCCCCCCCCCCCTCCCAAAAACTTTTACTTCTGAAAAGCCCTCATTAGCATGGCATACCTTTGCTAAGCACCACACTAGCTACAACAAAGCACAATCACTGCCTGGATGACACTCCGCTGCCACTTCTCCTGGGTTACATGCTGACCAACCGTCCCCCCTCCCCCCCACAGCGCACACCAAAGTGTCCCTGCGCAGCCTTCAGCTGCCCTCATGCCACACCACGCTCATGTCTATTTAGAAGTGCGTCTGCCATGAGGAGGAACCGCAGGCACACACTGCAGAGGGTTGGCACGGCTAGGCAGCGACCCTCTTTAAAAGGGGCGGGGCGATAGCCCACAATGCTGTACAGAAGCAATGCGAAATAGAATCCTGTGCCACCGCCATCAGGAGCTGCACACGTGGGCATAGCAATGGGGAACCTATGTGCCACACACTATTCATTCTGTCAAGGTGTCTGCATGCCCCAGTCAGACTGGTAATATGTACCTTAACAGGAACCGCGTTGGTGGTAATGTGGTGGTGACTGCGGACCTAGTAGCGCGGTTTTATTTTGTTGGTTTTCGGAATGTGGCCAGGATTAAGTGGGCCGTGGCGGGGGGATGGTGGGGGGGCTCTCTTGTAGTGTCGGTAAAGGTGAAATTCTTGGACTGCCACCAGACGAACCAATGCAAAGGCATTTGCCAAGAATGTTTTCCCTGTTGGAGGAGGAGGGGGATGTTTTTGAGGCACTACGTGTCCTCTCCACGTGTCCGTGGTTATATGCACCTTAACAGTAACCGCGTTGGTGGGAAATGGCCTCGCCGCCATCATGTCTTTGGGAAGCCTCTGTTTCCACACCCCAGAGACATACCATTAGCAGCGGTATAGGCAGAGCCCATAATTCGTAACATTTCAGCCGTAGCATTAGGACAGGCCCCACTAACATATCACTAGCAGCATTATAGGAGGAGCGCAGTCTTCGTTCCATGTCAGCAATAGTAGCACTCAAGACAGGCCCCAGTAACAATTCCGAAGCAGCAGTATAGCGGGAGCGCAGTCTTCGTTCCATGTCAGCAATAGTAGCACTCAAGACAGGCCCCAGTAACAATTCCGAAGCAGCAGTATAGCGGGAGCGCAGTCTTCGTTCCATGTCAGCAATAGTAGCACTCAAGACAGGCCCCAGTAACAATTCCGAAGCAGCAGTATAGCGGGAGCGCAGTCTTCGTTCCATGTCAGCAATAGTAGCACTCAAGACAGGCCCCAGTAACAATTCCGAAGCAGCAGTATAGCGGGAGCGCAGTCTTCGTTCCATGTCAGCAATAGTAGCACTCAAGACAGGCCCCAGTAACAATTCCGAAGCAGCAGTATAGCGGGAGCGCAGTCTTCGTTCCATGTCAGCAATAGTAGCACTCAAGACAGGCCCCAGTAACAATTCCGAAGCAGCAGTATAGCGGGAGCGCAGTCTTCGTTCCATGTCAGCAATAGTAGCACTCAAGACAGGCCCCAGTAACAATTCTGAAGCAGCAGTATAGTGGGAGCGCAGTCTTAGTTCCATTTCAGTAGCCTTAGTATAGCCAAGGCCCAAGTTACATTTATGTAGCTAAAGTGTAGGCCAACCCCACACACACTTCTGTACCATGAGTGCAGGCGAAGAACATACAAATTGCTATGATTACACTGTAGGTGAGGGCCCCAAAAAATTGGTGTACCAACAGTACTAATGTACCTCAATAAACATTGGCCATGCCCAACCAAGATGGCAGGTGAAACCCATTAATCGCTTTGGTTAATGTGGCTTAAGTGGTAACTAGGCCTGGAGGCAGCCCAGTTTAACGAAAAATTGGTTCAAGTTAAAGTTTCAACGCTTTAAGAGCATTGAAACATATAAAAATTGTTTCGAAAAATTAGATGAGTGAGCCTTGTGGCCCTAAGAAAAATTGCCCGTTCAGCGTGATTACGTGAGGTTTCAGGAGGAGGAGCAGGAGGAGGAGGAGGAATATTAGACACAGATTGATGAAGCAGAAATGTCCCCGTTTTGGATGGTGAGAGAGAACGTAGCTTCCATCCGCGGGTGCAGCCTACGTAATGCTTACGTATCGCTGCTGTCCGCTGGTGGAGAAGAGAAGTCTGGGGAAATCCAGGCTTTGTTCATCTTGATGAGTGTTAGCCTGTCGGCACTGTCGGTTGACAGGCGGGTACGCTTATCTGTGATGATTCCCCCAGCCGCACTAAACACCCTCTCCGACAAGACGCTAGCCGCAGGACAAGCAAGCACCTCCAGGGCATACAGCGCTAGTTCAGGCCACGTGTCCAGCTTCGACACCCAGTAGTTGTAGGTGGCAGAGGCGTCACGGAGGACGGTCGTGCGATCGGCTACGTACTCCCTCACCATCCTTTTACAGTGCTCCCGCCGACTCAGCCTTGACTGGGGAGCGGTGACACAGTCTTGGTGGGGAGCCATAAAGCTGTCCAGGCCCTTAAAGACTGTTGCACTGCCTGGGATGTACATGCTGCTCGATCTCCGCACCTCCCCTGCTACCTTGCCCTCGGTACTGCGCCTTCTGCCACTAGCGCTGTCGGCTGGGAATTTTACCATCAGCTTGTCCGCAAGGGTCCTGTGGTATAGCAACACTCTCGAACCCCTTTCCTCTTCGGGAATGAGAGTGGGCAGGTTCTCCTTATAGCGTGGGTCGAGCAGTGTGTACACCCAGTAATCCGTTGTGGCCAGAATGCGTGCAACGCGAGGGTCACGAGAAAGGCATCCTAACATGAAGTCAGCCATGTGTGCCAGGGTACCTGTACGCAACACATGGCTGTCTTCACTAGGAAGATCACTGCCAGGATCCTCCTCCTCCTCCTCCTCAGGCCATACACGCTGAAAGGATGACAGGCAATCAGCCGGTGTACCGTCAGCAGCGGGCCAAGCTGTCTCTTCCCCCTCCTCCTCATCCTCCTCATGCTCCTCCTCCTCCTCCTGTACGCGCTGAGAAATAGACAGGAGGGTGCCCTGACTATCCAGCGGCATACTGTCTTCCACCGCCCCCGTTTCCGAGCGCAAAGCAGCTGCCTTTATGGTTTGCAGGGAATTTCTCAAGATGCATAGCAGAGGAATGGTGACGCTAATGATTGTAGCATCGCCGCTCACCACCTGGGTAGACTCCTCAAAATTACCAAGGACATGGCAGATGTCTGTCAACCAGGCCCACTCTTCTGAAAGGAATTGAAGAGGCTGACTCCCACTGCGCCGCCCATGTTGGAGTTGGTATTCGACTATAGCTCTACGCTGTTCATAGAGCCTGGCCAACATGTGGAGCGTAGAGTTCCACCGTGTGGGCACGTCGCACAGCAGTCGGTGCACTGGCAGCTTAAAGTGATGTTGCAGGGTGCGCAGGGTGGCAGCGTCCGTGTGGGACTTGCGGAAATGTGCGCAGAGCCGGCGCGCCTTTACGAGCAGGTCTGACAAGCGTGGGTAGCTTTTCAGAAAGCGCTGAACCACCAAATTAAAGACGTGGGCCAGGCATGGCACGTGCGTGAGGCTGCCGAGCTGCAGAGCCGCCACCAGGTTACGGCCGTTGTCACACACGACCATGCCCGGTTGGAGGCTCAGCGGCGCAAGCCAGCGGTCGGTCTGCTGTGTCAGACCCTGCAGCAGTTCGTGGGCCGTGTGCCTCTTATCGCCTAAGCTGAGTAGTTTCAGCACGGCCTGCTGACGCTTGCCCACCGCTGTGCTGCCACACCGCGCGACACCGACTGCTGGCGACATGCTGCTGCTAACACATCTTGATTGCGAGACAGAGGAGGAGGAGGGTGCTTTAGTGGAGGAAGCATACACCTCCGCAGATACCACCACCGAGCTGGGGCCCGCAATTCTGGGGGTGGGTAGGACGTGAGCGGTCCCAGGCTCTGACTCTGTCCCAGCCTCCACTAAATTCACCCAATGTGCCGTCAGGGAGATGTAGTGGCCCTGCCCGCCTGTGCTTGTCCACGTGTCCGTTGTTAAGTGGACCGTGGCAGTAACCGCGTTGGTGAGGGCGCGTACAATGTTGCGGGAGACGTGGTCGTGCAGGGCTGGGACGGCACATCGGGAAAAGTAGTGGCGACTGGGAACTGAGTAGCGCGGGGCCGCCGCCTCCATGATACTTTTGAAGGACTCAGTTTCCACAACCCTATACGGCAGCATCTCAAGGCTGATGAATTTTGCTATGCAGACGGTTAACGTTTGAGCGTGCGGGTGCGTGGCGGCGTACTTGCGCTTGCGCTCCAACAGTTGCGCAAGCGACGGCTGGACGGTGCGCTGAACTACACTGCTGGATGGGGCCGAGGACAGCGGAGATGAGGGTGTGGGTGCAGGCCATGAGGCGGTAGTGCCTGTGTCCTGAGAGGGGGGTTGCATCTCAGTGGCAGGTTGGGGCACAGGGGGAGAGGCAGGGGTGCAAACCGGAGGCGCTGAACGGCCTTCGTCCCACCTTGTGGGGTGCTTGGCCATCATATGTCTGCGCATGGTGGTGGTGGTGAGGCTGTTGGTGTTGGCTCCCCGGCTGAGCTTTGCGCTACAAAGGTTGCACACCACTGTTCGTCGGTCGTCAGGCGTCTCTGTGAAAAACTGCCAGACCTTAGAGCACCTCGGCCTCTGCAGGGTGGCATGGCGCGAGGGTGTGCTTTGGGAAACAGTTGGTGGATTATTCGGTCTGGCCCTGCCTCTACCCCTGGCCACCGCACTGCCTCTTGCAACCTGCCCTGCTGATGCCCTTGACTCCCCCTCTGAAGACCTGTCCTCCTGAGTAAGCGTTGCACACCAGGTGGGGTCAGTCACCTCATCGTCCTGCTGCTCTTCCTCCGAATCCTCTGTGCGCTGCTCCCTCGGACTTACTGCCCTTACTACTACCTCACTGCAAGACAACTGTGTCTGATCGTCATCGTCCTCCTCACCCACAGAAAGTTGTTGAGACAGTTGGCGGAAGTCCCCAGCCTCTTCCCCCGGACCCCGGGAACTTTCGAATGGTTGGGCATCAGTGACGATAAACTCCTCTGGTGGGAGAGGAACCGCTGCTGCCCAATCTAAGCAGGGGCCTGAGAACAGTTCCTGGGAGTGTTCCCGGTCCTGAGCAGGTGTCATTGTAGTGGAGTGAGGAGGCTGGGAGGAAGGAGGAGCAGCAGACAGAGGATTCGGATTTGCAGCAGTGGACGGCGCAGAACTGCGTGTTGACGATAGGTTGCTCGAAGCACTTTCTGCCATCCAGGACAGGACCTGCTCACACTGCTCATTTTCTAATAACCGTCTCCCGCGTAGACCCATTAATTGGGCGATGAATGTGGGGACACCAGAAACGTGCCTCTCTCCTAATCGCGCAGCAGTCGGCTGCGACACACCTGGATCAGGAGCTCGGCCTGTGCCCACACCCTGACTTGGCCCTCCGCGTCCTCGGCCGCGTCCACGTCCTCTAGGCCTACCCCTACCCCTCAGCATGCTGTATTACCAGTGATTTGATTTCACAGGCAGGAAATAAATTGGCGCAAGACTGCAGGCCAAATATAATTTTTTCCCTTTTTTGAAAACGAAAGGCCCCACTGCCTCTAGTGAATGAATAATCTAAGTTTAATAACTGTGCTGTGGCCCTGCTAATGTGTCACAGAACGTGAGGGTAGCAGAGTTATTATAACTCTGGCAGAGCAGGTATTTTTTTCCCAATTAAGGAAAGCAAATGGCGAAGCCAGCAGTAAAACGTAGCTGGGTGCGTCTGATTTTTAAACGTTGCACACGCAGCCGACACGTACACACAGCCCTTAGGACGGACAGAGGCAGGACAAATAGATTTTTTTTCCACCAAAAGGCAGCACTGCGTATATTCAATGAACATGAGAAGTTTAATAACTGTGCTGTGGCCCTGCTAATGTGTCACAGAACGTGAGGGTAGCAGAGTTATTATAACTCTGGCAGAGCAGGTATTTTTTTCCCAATTAAGGAAAGCAAATGGCGAAGCCAGCAGTAAAACGTAGCTGGGTGCGTCTGATTTTTAAACGTTGCACACGCAGCCGACACGTACACACAGCCCTTAGGACGGACAGAGGCAGGACAAATAGATTTTTTTTCAGTTTTTTTCCACCAAAAGGCAGCACTGCGTATATTCAATGAACATGAGAAGTTTAATAACTGTGCTGTGTCCCTGCTAATGTGTCACAGAACGTGAGGGTAGCAGAGTTATTATAACTCTGGCAGAGCAGGTATTTTTTTCCCAATTAAGGAAAGCAAATGGCGAAGCCAGCAGTAAAACGTAGCTGGGTGCGTCTGATTTTTAAACGTTGCACACGCAGCCGACACGTACACACAGCCCTTAGGACGGACAGAGGCTGGACAAATAGATTTTTTTTTCAGTTTTTTTCCACCAAAAGGCAGCACTGCGTATATTCAATGAACATGAGAAGTTTAATAACTGTGCTGTGGCCCTGCTAATGTGTCACAGAACGTGAGGGTAGCAGAGTTATTATAACTCTGGCAGAGCAGGTATTTTTTTCCCAATTAAGGAAAGCAAATGGCGAAGCCAGCAGTAAACCGTAGCTGGGTGCGTCTGATTTTTTAATGTTGTACACGCAGCTCACACGTGTCCACACTCCACAGGACGGACAGAGGCAGGTCAAATAGAATTTTTTTCACTTGTTTTACAAGCAAAAGGCCGCACTGCGTATATTCAATAAATAATAACTGTGTTGTGGCCCTGCCTACACAATTCTTTCCCTGTAGTATCAATGGAGGGTGCAATGCTCTGCAGAGGCGATTTTGAGAAAAAAAAAAATATGCAGCACAGCTAACAGCAGCCAGCACAGTACTGCACACGGTTAAATATGGCCCTAGAAAGGACCGTTGAGGTTCTTGAAGGCTACACTCACTCCTAACACTCTCCCTGCCTATGCAACACTTCTGTCCCTAATGCCGGGTGCAACGCTCTGCAGAGGCGATTTTGAGAAAAAAAAAAATTGCCACTGCTAACAGCAGCCAACACACAGCTATCAGTGGCCCTAATAAGGACCTTTGGGGTTCTTGAAGCCTACACTAACTACCAATTCTTTCCCTACAGCAGCTCCGGTACAAACAGCACTGTCCCTCATCTAACTCACAAGGCATCTGAGGCGAGCCGCGGGAGGGGCCGACTTTTATATTAGGCGGACACCTGATCTCGCCAGCCACTCACAGCAGGGGGGTGGTATAGGGCTTAAACGTTGCAGGGGGAAGTTGTAATGCCTTCCCTGTCTTTCAATTGGCCAGAAAAGCGCGCTAACGTCTCAGGGAAGGAAGTGAAAGTAACCCGAACACCGCATGGTGTTCGTTACGAATAACGAACATCCCGAACACCCTAATATCCGCACGGATATCAAGTTCGGACGAACACGTTCGCTCATCTCTAATAATAATTAAAATAGGTAAGTCGTAAATAAATACAAGTGACTTTTCCAAAGTCCCTGAATCCAAAATCACTAATCCAAAGTCACACACTTAAGAAACAGCACACTTTTAGAATATAGCATGCACACCCATGCTTGCATACTTTCTGTACTTGTAAATAAAAGAGAGAACAGGTGTTTCATGTGAAAAATCCCCCAGATAAGTAATATAATGATGAGTTATATTCTGCATACTGAGTTAGGTGTGAATATGCAATATTATTATATAGGCATGATCAACAAACCTTGGAATGCTGCCAGCTCCACAAAAGGCAGGCGACTGAAGCTCAGTACAAGAGATCGCAATCAGATTCTACAGCTGTGGGTTAGGAGGGGTATCATCACTCCTTAGGGAGAGCACCTACAAGGTGAGGCCTTAGTCAGACGGGCGTTTTTTCGCGCGATTTGCGGATCGCATGACGGATGCGCATCCGCAAATCGCGTGACCGGTGCGCGCAAGTCGCCCGAAAATCTGCTCCTAGCCGCGTTTCATTAGAAACGGGCCGGAGCTGTCCGGCGCATTGCATTCAATGGAGACGGCAATACAGCCGTCTCCATTGAAAGCAATGCGCTGCGGGCGAGCCCGGGATGAATTGTCGGTAAGGGCTTAAATATATAAGCCCTTACCTGCAATTCATCCTAAAATATGTAAAAATAAAAAAAAATTGTATACTCACCTTCTGCCGGCAGCCGGAGCTCCGCACGGCCGTCCTGCAGTGGGTGTGAAGGGGGTGTGAGTCAGACCTGCCCCCTGATTGGCTCAGCGCTGAGCCAATCAGAGGCAAGCCTCACTCACACCCATTCATGAATTCATGAATGGATGTGAGTCAGACCTGCCCCTGACTGGCTCAGCGCTGAGAGGCAGCAGTCCCTCACCCATTCATGAATTCATAAATGGGTGTGTGAGTGAAACCTGCCTCTGATTGGTCAGGCCTGTGACCAATCAGAGGCAGATCATTCAGCCGGCGGGGATTTTAAAGCCCCGCCGGCTGAATAGTGCCAAGAAGCAGTTCAGGAGAACTGACAGCGGCCGCGGCTGGACTCCGGCTGCAGCGGAAAGGTGAGTATACAATTTTTTTTTATTTTAACACATTTTAGGATGAATTGCAGGGAAGGGCTTATATATTTAACCCCTTCCCGACAATTCACCCCGCGCACGCCGGCGGCCCATTGCTTTCAATGGAGCGGCTGTATTGCTGCTCCATTGAATTCAATGGGCAAACATTGTTCTTCTCTGCCACAGCTGTTACAGCTGTGGCAGAGAAGAATGATTTGTCTTCTATATGTTCTCAATGGGGTCGGCGCTGCTGCCGCCGGCCCCATTGAGCGCATATACAGAAGAGAACAGGAATCGCAGATCGCAGATAGGTGCGATCTGCGATTTTTTGTTCTATAATTTATCGGACGAGCGCATAAAAAGCACTCATGTGTCCGATACCATTGCAAAGCAATGGTTTTAAAAAATCGCCGGATGCATGCGCATGCGCAAATCGCGGCTAAAAACGCCCGTCTGACTAAGGCCTGAGTGAGGAGATTTATAAGGCCATTTATGCTTCTCTGGGAAATAAATGCAAATAAGGAAGATGGAACAATGCATCTGCAGCGCCACCTATTGGATGGTAGCATTTTTGCAAATCAATGTCCAACCCTTTATACAGGTCTTTGAAACAATGATTAGAAAATGAAAACACAGCCGGAATCCATACACAGACAGCTGTTTCAGGGTGTTTGCCTCTTATCACTATGCAGTAGGATCCTGGCTTGGCTAGTGAGGCCTATGATGTGGGTCGGGAGGAGTATCATCAGTCCTTAAGGAGAGCACCTACAAGGTGATTGAGGAGACTTATAAGGCCATGCACACTGGAAAATATATGCAAATAAGGAAGATGAAAAAAAACCTTTACAGCACCGCCAATTGGATGTCCTACAATAACCACCTTAGAATTGGGGTAATAGTGTTCTTCCAGCTACAGATGTGGACATATTCCTGCTTCTCAATCCAGTTAAGCGAGTCTCAACCAGGAGGGGGTAAATGTATGTAAGAGGGAAAAAACTCAGCTGAAATTAACAGAATTTGTATGAAAATCGAAGGAACTGTTCCAAAACAACTTTTAAAGCTTGATCCTTGGGGATTTCACCACTGAGACCTTCACCGATATACATGTCTTTATGAACACGACATGCATAATGCCTTCCTTTTTTGATGCATTTTTTCTTTTTGTTTAGGAACCCGTCTCTTCTGTAGTCTGATATTTTAATATTATTCTATTTAATAAAATGTAAAAGCTCTTTTTATTGAGGCTTTTGGTGCTGACCTCTTTTTTTGTCTCTGGTGGTGGTTGCAGGTAGACAGCTTGTTCCCTTTTAAATCTATGAATAATGAAATGATAGAGGAAAACTACTAGTATGGTTTATGGAGTTTGCTGCATACTTTTCATGTAATAAACTCAATAATAAAACAGTATACTCCTCTAGTGGTGGTTGATGTTGCTCTATGTATACAATAGAAGGGGGATTTGGAACTCTGTGTTAGACAAAAGATGATCTCTGACCACTTTCAAGACATATTAAGGAATTATGAAGCACAAAATTTGAACATACCGTATATACTCGAGTATAAGCCGAAAAAATGTGCTGAAAAAGCCCGCCTTGCCTTATACTCAAGTGAGGTAAAAAAAAAAAAAAAAAACCCTCAATACTCACCTATCAGCCGGCATCTGTGTCCCCAGCGCGATGTTGTCACCGGCGGTGCGGCCAGCTGCTGCAGTCTTCTCCCCGTTGTCTTCTCCCTTTTGTCTTCTCTTCTTTTGTTTTTGAAATCCCCGCCGTCGGCAATGTGATTGGATCGAGCTGATAGGTGAGTATTGAGGTTTTTTTTTCACCTCACTCATCAGCTGGCATCTGTGTCCCCTGTGCGATGCTGTCCCCGGGGGTGTGGCCAGCTGCGTCAGTCTTCTCCCTGGCATGCTTTTGTCAGCGCTGTGATTGGATTGAGCGCTGGCCAATCACAGCCAGCACTCGATAAACCAATGACAGCCGTTCAGTGATGTCATTCTGATCTAATTGTATATCTGTTTCCATAAATGTTTTTGCTGCATATCTTGGATTTGGAGCTTATTAGATTTGAGTCCTTATTCTTTTATAGTATCTTTAATTGTTTATAATTTAGGTTTTCCATTGGTTCAAAGTATTGTATAAGTTTGGACATAATGAAATGTAACAAACTCTTCTTAATGTTTCTACACTATAGTCATTATAGCTTCATATAAAAATACAAACTTTGCAACTTTGTCTACACTGTAGTCATGATAGCTTCATATAAATATGCAAATTAACCTTTTCTGATTTGAGAAAACTTATTTATAAATCTCGATTTTCATAAGTTAAATTTACGGACCTCCTTCTACTATGGTCCTATAGCCTGTGGAATATACAACATCACATCACTTGACAACAATTAATCAGATCTCATTTGCTATTATCATTCACTTTACAACTAAAAAAATCTATTAAACCCAGCATCAGTTCTATTAGTCTCTCACATATATCATGTTATTTCAAAATTGTTCTGTGGCTTGAAGAATTATAAGCCATCTCTCAGTATACGTTGCACGTCCAGCAGTGGTGGATGGAACATCCATTACTCTCTGCATTCTTGACCCTTGCGGCTCACAGAGAGGCTAATATTGGTTTAAATGTGTAACCCAATCTGTTATTATTAAATTTTTAAATTGCACTCAGTGATGCATGTTCCTTAGAGGCGTAATATCTGCATGTAAATGTTATCATCCTACACTTCTAATCCCCAGCCTCAGACCCAGTAATTGCAATCCGTGTGCTTTCTGTAATTGTTTGCAGAGTTAAATAGGAATGTTTAATTATAATGATATTTTGCTTTGGTTTCCTTATGAAACTCAAGAGATAAGAAGCATTTGGTCATTATTTCAAACTAAAAGGATTTTCTCTGTTCAATAAGACATGATCTAGAGGTCATTTTTATGTTTCTGTATAATTCCGTATTTCAGCAAGTCATAAAATGCATAGTGAAAAGTTATGTTAGTGCACTATGCAGACAAATACGGAATAAGTAGTGATATTATTTAATCCTATGAAGTATATTGCTTAAAACATCTGTTTTATAAAAAAAAACTCCACAAATTTGCAGTGCACTTATTGTAGAAACTTGTGCATTATTATATTATACATACTGTATATAATTTGCACTGTTATCATGTGAGCTGTTAAACGTACCCATAGCTCATCTACTGATCTCAAGCATCTTTATCATAGAAGGTATTTTTGGATGGACTTAACTTATTTTAGAACATTATCATACCCTACAACATTAGAAAATTTAAAGTAGGTATATTCCCACTGTTTTAGTGCCTGTCAGAGGTACCCCCTGTAGTGCTTGTCAATTATCTCCCCTACTGCTCGCCACAGGTTACATTTTAAGAGTTTGCCACAGATGTCCCCTTTAGTGCTTGTCACAGAAGTCTTTTTAGTACCTTATCAGGACGTCTCTAGTACCTGCCCCAGTGCGGTCTTTAGTTCCAGAGGTGCTCCCATTACACTCAGCTATTAATGTACATTCATATTAGTGCCTGCCCCAGGATTCTCTATAAGCGCCTGTGACAAATATGTCCTGCTTATAGTCTCAGCCAGGCTCTTAAAGGGGTATTCTGGTTACACAAAGTTGCTGTAGCAACAAAGAAAGCAAGTGAGATGTTCGGCTACATATCTAGAGATATTACCAGTAGAAAGAGGGACATTGTGATGCCACATCTGGAATAGTGTGTTCAATTCCGGAAACTCTATCTACAGAAAGACATTGATAAAATAATATGGATTTGTAGTCCAAAGATGGACTACAAATTTGGTGGAAGGTCTCAAGAACAAAACTTATCTGGAAAGACGTTTGCATAGCCCAGAGCAGAGAAGGAAAGGGGGGGGGGGGGGGGGGGGGACCTGATCAAAACGTTTAAATATTAAAAGGTATAAATTAGGTTCAGGCCGGAAGTGTTTTTATTAGGAGGCTAAACACAAGAACAGGGGGGCACAATCTGAGATTAGTTGGGGGAAAATTAGAAGCAACATCAGGAAATATTTATTTTACTGGAAGAGTACTAAATGCTTGGAACTAATTTCCAGTAGACATGGTTGAAAAATCAACAGTAAATGAAGTAAGGCTGCCTGACGTAAGCAAAGATCTATCCCAAGAGGGAAACAAAAATGGAATAATATAAGGACAGACTCAATGGATAGTGTTTGATCTGGATAAAGGCCTCTTCAGCCTCAGGTAACCACTTCTTGGGGTTGGCCCCCTGACGGGTCACAGCATACAATAGAGCAGTCAGGGTAGAGAACTGAGGAATAAATGGATGATGGTAGCTTGCAAAACCCAGAAAAAGTTGAATGGCTTTCAGACTAAGAGGGTTTGGCCAATTAAGGACTGCTGATAATTTCTCTTGATCCATGGTGAGACCGTGGTGATGTGTCCTAAAGAGGGCAGATTATTCTGTTCAAAGAGACATATTTCCAACTTGGTATACAGGTGGTTTTGACAAAGTCGGTGCAAGACAGTCTTCACATGTTTGTGGTGTGAAGTAATATCGACGAAGAAGATCAGGATGTCATCCAGGTAGACTATAATTGATGAATAAAGATGATCTCAAAAAACATAATTTATGAATCCCTGGAATACTGCAGGAGCATTACACGGCCCAAAAGGCATCACCAAATGTTCGTAGTGTGCATCCCTGGTATTACATGTAGTCTTTGATTAATCTCCCTTGCAAATTCTAATGAGGTTATAGGCTGCTTGTAGGTCCAACTTTATGAAGATAGTGGCACCTTGTAGTCTATCAAATAGTTCAGATATTAATGGTGGCAGAAATGTATTCTCTATTGTTAACAGCATTTAGGCCCCTGTAATTAATGCATGGCTGAAGGGATCCATCTTTCTTTTTCATTGATCACCCTCACTGTCAAAAAGATTTTTCTAATTTCTAATCTTTGTGTCCTCCCTTTCAGTTTCATCCCATTGCTTCTAGTCTTTTCTTGTGCAAATGAGAATTGGGCTGACCCCTCTGCACTGTGACAGCCCTTCAGATATTTGTAGACAGCTATTAAGTCTCCTCTCAGCCTTCTTTTTTGCAAGCTAAACATTCCCAGATCCTTTAATCGTTTCACATAGGACATGATTTGCAGACCGCTCACCATCCTGGTAACTCTTCTCTGAACTTTGACTATATCTTTGTTTGTCTATATCCAGTTTGTCTATATAATTTTTAAAGTGGGGTGCCCAGAACACAGTATTCCAGATTAGGTTTGACTAAAGGAAGAGTAGAGGGGGATAATTACCTTAAGTGCTCTGGACTCTATGCTTTGCTAAATACTGTACATCCCAGAATTGTGTTTAGCTTTTCTTGCTGCTGCATCACACTGTTGACTCATGTTCAGTCTGTGATCTATTAGTATATCCAAGTCTTGTTTCTGATGTGCTGCTGCTTAGCCCAATTCCTCGCATTCTGTATGTGCTTTCTTCAATTTTCTTGCCCAGATGTAGAACCTTGCATTTTTCCTTGTTAAATACCATTTTGCTAGTCGACGCCCACTGTTCAAGCTTTTCTAGAACCTTTTTGAATACCTGTCTCTTTTCTCTAGTGTTAACTATCCTTCCTAGCTTTCTGTCATCGGCAAATTTGATTGGTTTCCCCTCAATTCTTTCCTCCAGATCATTTATAAAAATGTTGAACAACACTGGGCCTAGGACAGAGCCTTGAGATACCCACTTGACACATTCTTCTATTTTGATGTGCAGCCATTTATGACCCCTCTTTGAATGCGATCACTTAGCCAGTTATGAATCCACCTAACAGTTGCCTTGTCAATGCCATATTTTGTCATGTAAATTGCAATGGGGGATGAATAATTTTGACTATTATCTAAGTTTATAGATCCATTTGGACTTCTCTTAGAGCATCCTCAAATCCAAAGCTCCCACCTATAGATGGCCTAAATGTTAAAGTGCTGAGGTCCCCATCATGTTGTCCATTCATATGTCTCGACAGCTGGATATCATCTTTCCATATAGTATATTTAATCCTTAATCACAATTCTTTTTCCATGGCTCCTTTTGTTCTAAAGTTTACAAAACTGAAAATAAATTATTCTCATGTACATGTGTGAACTTTCTTTTCAAAGCTGTGCATGTTCAAAGTAGCCCATGACTGAATGGTTTCATCTTCAACAGAGAGGCGACTGCTCACCAGTCTGTGCTTTCATTTTCCTCTTTATCTAAATACAATCTCTAAATTCAATTATATATGCTTTTTGAGGTCTTTGTCCATGTTAGACTTGTCATACAGTGTCTCAATATGTACTGAGAATCTCACACATCTTCGGGTGTTATTAAAGTTAGAAGTCATCTTCCTATTCATATTTTGAGTGAATAAAAATCTTATTCTCTTCTACTCCCTTGAAACGTCTGTTGCTTTTCTTTCAAGTAACTCTTTCAGGATATCATCATTGACAAAATGTATTTGATAGAGCTTGATTCCCTGTCAACTAGTTCATCTACGAACAGTTGACCAACAATCTTCCTTTTTTAAAAAGGCATTCCTAAAATACAAACTCACAGTATGGGAACTGTTCCTTAGACATAGTAGTGTTTTTTTTTTTAATTAATTGCATCTACACCTTTTTTTCCTGGCCACTGTGTACAAATTCTTACATAGTAATGTAGTATGTTAGGCTGAAAACAGACATATGTCCATCTATTTCAGCCAACCCCCCCCCCCCCCCCACCACCACCACCACCAGCACAATGTTGAACCAGATAAAGGCAAAAATAAACAATTAGGTAGAAGCTAAATTTTCCTCAGTCTGGCAATTGGAATAATCCCTGCATCAACTACCCCTCTAAAGTAATGAATGACTATAACGTAATATTGTAATGCTCAATAACAGCATCCATGTCCTTCTATAACTCTTCTGTTGAATTTGTCATCACCCCATCCTCAGGCAGAGAGTTCCATAGTCTCACTCCTCTTACAGTAAAGAACTCCCTTCTATGTTGGTGTAGAAACCTTCTTTCCTCTTGGCGTAGAAGATGCCCCCTTTTTACAGTCACAGTTGAGGGTATAAATAGATGATGTGAGAGATCTCTGTATTGTCCCCTGATATATTTCTGCATAGTTATTAGGTCACCCCTCAGTCAGCCTTTTTTTCAAAACTAAATAACCCCAACTTTGATCATCTCTCTGGGTATTGTAGTCTGCCCATTTCATTTATCACTTTAATCCTTTTTGAGTACTGGTGCCCAAAAACTGTACATAATATTCCATGTTCGGTCTAACCAGTGACTTGAAAAGAAAAAAATGTCATGTGCGCCTATACCTCTTTTGATGCATCCCATGATTGTGTTTGCCTTGGCAGCAGCTGTCTGACGCTGGTTGCTCCAGTTAAGTACACAGTTAATTCCCAAGTCCTTATATATGTTAGTTTTGCCTTGTGGTTTCCCATTAAGTGTGTAATGGGGACACATATTTCTCTTGCCCATAACCTTACATTTATCAGTGTTAAACCTCATTTGCAACCTTTCTACCTAAGCCCCCAACTTATCCTGATCTATTTGCAACCACATTCTTCCCTTTCTTTTGTTAATTACTTTACATAGTTTTGCATCATCTGAAAATATTGAAATTTTACTGTGCAATCCTTCTACCAGGTCATTAATAAATATATTAAAAATAATTGGGCCCAATACTGACCTCTGTGGTACCTCACTTGTAACAGTGACCCAATCCGATTATGTACAATTTATAACCAACCTCTGCTTTCTATCACTGAGCCAGTTACAGTGAGTGACCTACTTACACGCATTCTCCCCCAGACCAAGCATTCTCATTTTATATACTGACGGTTTATCAAATGCTTTGGAAAACTCCAGATACACAAGATCCAATGACTCTTCCTGGTCCAGTCTAGAATTTACCTCCTCATAGAATCTGATCAGATTGGTTCGACAGAAGCAACCCCTCATAATCCCATGCTGATATGGAGTTATGCTGTAATTTTCCTTGAGCTACTCCATGATAGCATCTCTTAGATACCCCTTAAACATTTTACCCATAATAGAAGTAAGACTTACCCGCCTGTTTCCAGGTTCATTTTTGACCCCTTTTTGAATATCGGCACCACATTGGCTATGCCCCAATCCAGTGAACCAGATCCCGCCACTGAGTCCTTAAATATAAGAAACAACAGTCTGTCTATCACATTTACTAATTCTTTTAAAACTCAGGGGTGTATGCCACTGGAACCTGAAGATTTTTCTATTTTATTAATTTTAAGGTGGCTCTGTACTTCTTCCTGGGTAAAACTGGTGACATTTAGTGGAAAATGTAAATGTTTTCTTTTTGCTGTTTTCTTATTGCCCCCTTTATATCTTTATTGAGATACATTGGTTACTCATATTCCTAATTCCTTTATTCCTGTAAGGTATGAGATGTAAGTATTTGAGATGTTTTGAATATGTCCTAAAGTTTAGTATTTCCGTAGCTCTCTGATAAAACTCAATTTTGAAAGACAAGTTCAAAGTTATTATATTATGGTCACAACTAATAATTAAGTCCAAAACAGCCATCCAACTAGTTTGGTCCTGTACAAGTTGGGTAAGGTAATTATCTTTAGTTATTGACAGAAACTTCTTACCTATTTGAGATCCGCAGGTTTTAGCTTCCCAGTTTATATCCAGATAAAGTCCCCCATAATAATTACCTAATTGTAATTTGCCACTTCATCCCTATAAGGATTTTATTATTGTTTTTCCTTCCATGTATCTCTATCCATAGAGAGATATGTTCATCTTCCTCACATATATCTTCCGGCAGTGTGGGCTTTAAACATGGTTGTACATAAAGACAAATGCCTTACCCTTTACGGTTTTTATGATCCCTTCTGAACAAACTGTAACCTTCCTTGTAAGTTTACCACCCAGTCACATGTTTCATCCAACCAGGTCTCTGTTATTCCCACTATGTCATAGTTTTCCTCAGATATTATTACTTCCAGTTTATCAACTTCATTGGTCAGACTTCTAGCATTAGTCACCATAAAGTTTAAAGGTTTTTGGTTATTTTTCATACTAAGTGTATCCCTACTAACTGTTATGCCAGATCTAACTGTACTAATCCTTCCAATGCTCAGAGAATTCCATGCAGGAAAAAGTGTGATTCACGCTTGCTTGCAGAATAAAATATATAATCTTCCTTTATTTAGACATATTTAAAATTGCCAGGTATACACATCTCTAAACCAGACGCGTATCGGCTGCACAGAGCCTTCGTCGAAGTGAGCAAGCTGACAGCACAGCACACAATTTTCAAGTCCCCTGCCAATGCTCCTCTCCATTCTCATTACTTAATCTCTGATTTCTGTCTACACTATCTGCCTTTTTATCTCTCTGGTTGCCCTCCTTCCCAGTCCCTAGTCTTCTAGTCATCTTCTCCCCCAGCACAGCTGCACCCTCCTCATTGAGTTGCCACCCATTCCTATGGTAGAACTTGTAGCTAATTGATCCAGTTCCCCAGAAAACCAAACTTTTCCTTCCTACACCAACTCTTGAGCCATTTGTTTAATTCCCTAATCTCTCCCCTTAGAAAATACTACTTTGGAGGTCCTGCCTTAAACTTACATTTTTGTTCCCTGAAATCGTTTTTAAGGACCCTCCATCTATCTCTAACTTTTTCATTTGTGCCAATGTGCACCATGACCACTGGGTCCTCACCAGCCATTCCCAGTAATCTGTCAACCCAATCCACGATGTGTCAAACTCAAGCACCAGGAAGACAACACATAGTTTGACAATCCCGGTCATTGTGGCAGATAGGTTTCCCTGTCTGACCCTTTAATAATAATTATAATTAAGTCTCCCACTACCTGTCTAGCCTGGCTCTGTGGTCCTATTCCTCTTCTCACTGGAACAGACATCCCTCTGGCGGTCAAAGGCCATGTCGTGCTCCTATAATCGCATTCCCAACATCTGCCAACTTTGCAAACTTGTTAGGATGTTCCAGTTCAGGACTAGCCTCCCTAGATCTTTTCAATCTACCCCTCCTTCTAACTGTCACTCAGTTAGTTGCCTGATCCTCCTGCACTCCAATACTCCCATCCACCCCAACATCTGTCCTAGCGAGTGCTTGCTTAGTGAGCAGCAAACTCCTTTCTGTGTTGTCAATGGATCCGGGATCTGGGCAGGATATGCACAATGTGCTCACATTTCATACAGTAGCATGCATCCTCGAACGGCTGTTCAAGGTCTATATAGATGGCACAAGATGTACACTGGACGGCCTTGTAAATCATGGGGCACATTCTAAATGGGGATTGTACAGATAGATTAGATAAAAGTAATATATGCAGAAATTCAAATCGATAAGCCGTAAACAAATACAAGTGACTATTCCAAAGTCTCAGAATCCAAAGTCATTAATCCCAAGTCACGCACTTAAGAAACAGCGCAGTTTAAAAAGACAACACACTTAGAATACAGCCACACACACACAGCTCACACAATCAGTTATGTTTGCTTTATATAGCATTTATCTGTTTGGAAAGGACACAGAAAATTCCACACATGCAATTTATCACACCCTGATTGGGTATCGTGCCCTTAATTAATCACCTGTGCAAAGCAATGAAGACTGAAACCCACAAACAAACTATTTGTGCTTTTAAATGTCACAATGTTTAACTATATAATTAGAGATGAGCGAACCTACTCGTCCACGCCCCTTTTTCGCCCGAGCGCCGCAGTTTTCGAGTACTTCTGTACTCGGGTGAAAAGATTCGGGGGGCGCCGTGGGTGAGTGGGGGGTTGCAGCGGGGAGTGGGGGGAGAGGGAGAGAGAGAGAGCTACCCCCTGTTCCCTGCTGCTACCCCCCGCTCCGCCACGCCTCCCCCTGCCCCCCGGAGCCCCCCGAATCTTTTCACCCGAGTACAGAAGTACTGGAAAATCGCGGTGCTCGATCGAGTAATTGCTCGAAAAGAGTATATTCGCTCATCTTTCTATATAATCCTCCATTATACCCCCTTAATACAATGTATTTAACCTCTATGGGAAAAAAAAAACAACATCACACAATGTATAAGCTTAAAAATTACTATGATTTCATATAAAACACAAAATCAATAAATGCGAATAAAAACAGGCAAAAATGCACTCAGCAATTTCACTAATCCCAAGTCACACACTTAGGAAACAGCACACTTTAGAATACAGCCACACTGACTCAGCTTGCACACTTGCTTATGTTTATCTATATAGCACTTATCTGTAATACTCCTGTTTGAAAAGGCACTTGAAATATGAATTAATGCAACTTGAAAATTAATCTTTATTGTCCACCTGGCACCTGTAAAATAATGGAAGTCTCTGGCTGTGCTGTTCCTGCGTAGGCATTGAACTACAGTACAGCACACCCAGCACAAATATTGCATCATAAGCTTTTATCTATATACTGGTTAAATTTCATAAATATGGGATAAAATCCGAATACATTTTATCAGATGAAAAGGTCACTGGTTGTTGCTTTTGGCTGATAAAATATATTATGTTGTTGTCCTATATTTATGAAATTCAACAACACATTATATTCAGTATTTTGAGATATACCGTGTTTCCCCGAAAATGAGACAGTGTCATATTAATTTTTGTTCAAAAAGGTTTAACTTTTTTACATGTATAGCTGCCTGGACACTATTTAAATTGACTTTTTTTAAAATTAACTGTTAGTTAATTTTAGAGTAGGGCTTATATTTCAAGCATCCTCAAAAAGCCGGAAAAATCATTTTGCATCCTCAAAAATTCTGGAAAATCATGCTATGTCTTATTTTCAGGGTATGTCTTATTTTCAGGGAAACAGGGTATTAACTGTATAACCTCTTCTTTTTTGGCATAAGGCTTAGTATTTGAGGTGCTCTCATTTGAAGAACTGTATAGTTTTTTGCATACATTTTAATAATGGTATTGTAACAGGATGCCCCGTTCCAATTCAGTTGATGAAATTTCTCTTTTTCTAAAGTAGTTTGGCCATGGTCAACTGTAAATGCTGTTATTGTGAAGTGGAAGCATCTAGGGGTAACAATAGCTTAGCCACAAAGCAGTAGACTGCACAAATTCAGGGAGCGGGGTCGCTGAGCACTAAAGCTTCTTACCTGTCACTCACTACAGAGTTCTAAACAGTCTCTGGAAGGGACATAGAAACAAAGAAAATTGATGACAGAATAGACCACATGGTCCATCTTACATGCTTACAGATACAGATACATGCTTATTAGAGATGAGCGAACGTACTCGTCCGAGCTTGATACTCGTTCGAGTATTAGCGTGTTCGAGATGCTTGTTACTAGAGACGAGTACCACGCGATGTTCGGGTTACTTTCACTTTCATCTCTGAGACGTTAGCGCGCTTTTCTGGCCAATAGAAAGACAGGGAAGGCATTACAACTTCCCCCTGCGACATTCAAGCCCTATACCACCCCCCTGCAGTGTGTGGCTGGCGAGATCAGGTGTCACCCGAGTATAAAAATCGGCCCCTCCCGCGGCTCGCCTCAGATGCATTCTGACAGAGATCAGGGACAGTGCTGCTGGTGCCGGAGCTGCTATAGGGAGAGCGTTAGGAGTGATTTTAGGCTTCAAGAACCCCAACGGTCCTTCTTAGGGCCACATCTGACTGTGTGCAGTACTGTTGAGGCTGCTTTTAGCAGTGTTGCACAATTTTTTTTTTGTATATCGGGCATGCAGAGCATTGCGTCCACAGTCTGCAGTCATTGTACAGAGTATAGGGCCAGTACTGGTGAGGCAGGGAAAGAGATATTCAGGCTATATAGGCAGTGGGCTTTTTCCAAAAAATTGGGGAAAAATACTATATTTGGGCTGCCTGTGACCGTCTTCAGTTTACTGCGTGTCTGCTGGGGGTAGTAGTCCTAATTAATACGCAGCTAAGCGTTACAGCAGGCTTGCGCAAAATTGTTTCCTGGATCTGCTGTCTCTGTTACATCAGCGCCGTCATCCCGCCAGAGGGAAACAGTATACATAATATTATACGCTGCCTACAGTATCTATCTGCTGGGGGTAGTAGTCCTAATTAATATGCAGCTAAGCGTTACAGCAGGCTTGCGCAAAATTGTTTCCTGGATCTGCTGTCTCTGTTACATCAGTGCCGTCATCCCGCCAGAGGGAAACAGTATACATAATATTATACGCTGCCTACAGTATCTATCTGCTGGGGGTAGTAGTCCTAATTAATACGCAGCTAATCGTTACAGCAGGCTTGCGCAAAATTGTTTCCTGGGTCTGCTGTCTCTGTTACATCAGCGCCGTCATCCCGCCAGAGGGAAACAGTATACATAATATTATACGCTGCCTACAGTATCTATCTGCTGGGGGTAGTAGTCCTAATTAATACGCAGCTAAGCGTTACAGCAGGCTTGCGCAAAATTGTTTCCTGGATCTGCTGTCTCTGTTACATCAGCGCCGTCATCCCGCCAGAGGGAAACAGTATGCATAATATTATACGCTGCCTACAGTATCTGTCTGCTGAATTAGCTCAGCATTTTAAAAAAATAGAAGCAAAATACTTAAGGCCTACTACTGGCCATTGGCCACTTGACTGCTTCTACGCTGTGAATTCCACTAGCTCAGTCATACTCACCTACGTCTCACTACAGGCATGCGCAAAATTGTTTCCTGGCTCTGCTGTGCGTTCCGTAAGGAAAGTCAGCCTCCAACCACAGGCCAATAAGCGGCACATTTAATTACAGCGTTCTGTTTCTGCACTACTGGTAATACAGCATGCTGAGGGGTAGGGGTAGGCCTAGAGGACGTGGACGCGGGCGAGGACGCGGAGGCCCAAGTCAGGGTGTGGGCACAGGCCGAGCTCCTGATCCAGGTGTATCGCAGCCGACTGCTGCGGGATTAGGAGAGAGGCACGTTTCTGGCGTCCCCACATTCATCTCACAATTAATGGGTCCACGCGGTAGACCTTTATTAGAAAATGAGCAGTGTGAGCAGGTCCTGTCGTGAAGCGCAGAAAGTGCATCCAGCAATCTATCGACCACCAAGAATTCTGCGCCGTCCACTTCTGCAACTCTGAATCCTCTGGCTGCTGCTCCTCCTTCCTCCCAGCCTCCTCACTCCATTACAATGACACATTCTGAGGAGCAGGCAGACTCCCAGGAACTGTTCTCGGGCCCCTGCCCAGAATGGCCAGCAATGGTTCCTCTCCCACCGGAGGAGTTTGTCGTGACCGATGCCCAACTTTTGGAAAGTTCCCGGGGTCCGGGGGATGAGGCTGGGGACTTCCGGCAACTGTCTCAAGAGCTTTCAGTGGGTGAGGAGGACGATGACGATGAGACACAGTTGTCTATCACTCAGGTAGTAGTAATTGGAGTAAGTCCGAGGGAGGAGCGCACAGAGGATTCGGAGGAAGAGCAGCAGGACGATGAGGTGACTGACCCCACCTGGTTTGCTACGCCTACTGAGGACAGGTCTTCAGAGGGGGAGGCAAGTGCAGCAGCAGGGCAGGTTGCAAGAGGCAGTGCGGTGGCCAGGGGTAGAGGCAGGGCCAGACCGAATAATCCACCAACTGTTTCCCAAAGCGCCCCCTCGCGCCATGCCACCCTGCAGAGGCCGAGGTGCTCAAAGGTCTGGCAGTTTTTCACTGAGAGTGCAGACGACCGACGAACAGTGGTGTGCAACCTTTGTCGCGCCAAGATCAGCCGGGGAGCTACCACCACCAGCCTCACCACCACCAGCATGCGCAGACATATGATGGCCAAGCACCCCACAAGGTGGGACGAAGGCCGTTCACCGCCTCCGGTTTGCACCGCTGCCTCTCCCCCTGTGCCCCAACTGCCACTGAGATCCAACCCCCCTCTGAGGACACAGGCACTACCGTCTCCTGGCCTGCACCCACACCCTCACCTCCGCTGTCCTCGGCCCCATCCACCAATGTCTCTCAGCGCACTGTCCAGCCGTCACTACCGCAAGTGTTGGAGCGCAAGCGCAAGTACGCCGCCACGCACCCGCACGCTCAAGCGTTAAACGTGCACATAGCCAAATTTATCAGCCTGGAGATGCTGCAGTATAGGGTTGTGGAAACAGAGGCTTTCAAAGGTATGATGGCGGCGGCGGCCCCACGCTACTCAGTTCCCAGTCGCCACTACTTTTGCCGATGTGCCGTCCCAGCCCTGCACGACCACGTCTCCCGCAACATTGTACGCGCCCTCACCAACGCGGTTACTGCCAAGGTCCACTTAACAACGGACACGTGGACAAGCACAGGCGGGCAGGGCCACTATATCTCCCTGACGGCACATTGGGTGAATTTAGTGGAGGCTGGGACAGAGTCAGAGCCTGGGACCGCTCACGTCCTACCCACCCCCAGAATTGCGGGCCCCAGCTCGGTGGTGGTATCTGCGGCGGTGTATGCTTCCTCCACTAAACCACCCTCCTCCTCCTCCTCCTACGCAACCTCTGTCTCGCAATCAAGATGTGTCAGCAGCAGCACGTCGCCAGCAGTCGGTGTCGCGCGGCGTGGCAGCACAGCGGTGGGCAAGCGTCAGCAGGCCATGCTGAAACTACTCAGCTTAGGAGAGAAGAGGCACACGGCCCACGAACTGCTGCAGGGTCTGACAGAGCAGACCGACCGCTGGCTTTCGCTGCTGAGCCTCCAACCGGGCATGGTCGTGTGTGACAACGGCCGTAACCTGGTGGCGGCTCTGCAGCTCGGCAGCCTCACGCACGTGCCATGCCTGGCCCACGTCTTTAATTTGGTGGTTCAGCGCTTTCTGAAAAGCTACCCACGCTTGTCAGACCTGCTCGGAAAGGTGCGCCGGCTCTGCGCACATTTCCGCAAGTCCCACATGGACGCTGCCACCCTACGCACCCTGCAACATCGGTTTCATCTGCCAGTGCACCGACTGCTGTGCGACGTGCCCACACGGTGGAACTCTACGCTCCACATGTTGGCCAGGCTCTATGAGCAGCGTAGAGCTATAGTGGAATACCAACTCCAACATGGGCGGTGCAGTGGGAGTCAGCCTCCTCAATTCTTTACAGAAGAGTGGGCCTGGTTGGCAGACATCTGCCAGGTCCTTGGAAACTTTGAGGAGTCTACCCAGATGGTGAGCGGCGATGCTGCAATCATTAGCGTCACCATTCCTCTGCTATGCCTCTTGAGAAGTTCCCTGCAAAGCATAAAGGCAGACGCTTTGCGCTCGGAAACAGAGGCGGGGGAAGACAGTATGTCGCTGGATAGTCAGAGCACCCTCCTGTCTATATCTCAGCGCGTTGAGGAGGAGGAGGAGGGGGAGGAGGATGAGGAGGAGGGGAAAGAGACAGCTTGGCCCACTGCTGAGGGTACCCATGCTGCTTGCCTGTCATCCTTTCAGTGTGTATGGCCTGAGGAGGAGGAGGAGGATCCTGAAAGTGATCTTCTCAGTGAGGACAGCCATGTGTTGCGTACAGGTACCCTGGCACACATGGCTGACTTCATGTTAGGATGCCTTTCTCGTGACCCTCGCGTTACACGCATTCTGGCCACTACGGATTACTGGGTGTACACACTGCTCGACCCACGGTATAAGGAGAACCTTTTCACTCTCATACCCGAAGAGGAAAGGGGTTCGAGAGTGATGCTATACCATAGGATCCTGGCGGACAAACTGATGGTAAAATTCCCATCTGACAGCGCTAGTGGCCGAAGGCGCAGTTCTGAGGGCCAGGTAGCAGGGGAGGCACGGAGATCAGGCATCATGTACAGCACAGGCAGGGGAACTCTCTCTAAGGCCTTTGACAGCTTTCTGGCTCCCCAGCAAGACTGTGTCACCGCTCCCCAGTCAAGGCTGAATCGGCGGGAGCACTGTAAAAGGATGGTGAGGGAGTACGTAGCCGATCGCACGACCATCCTCCGTGACGCCTCTGCCCCCTACAACTACTGGGTGTCGAAGCTGGACACGTGGCCTGAACTCGCGCTGTATGCCCTGGAGGTGCTTGCTTGTCCTGCGGCTAGCGTCTTGTCAGAGAGGGTGTTTAGTGCGGCTGGGGGAATCATCACAGATAAGCATACGCGCCTGTCAACCGACAGTGCCGACAGGCTTACACTCATCAAGATGAACAAAGCCTGGATTTCCCCAGACTTCTCTTCTCCACCAGCGGACAGCAGCGATACCTAAACAATACGTAGGCTGCACCCGCGGATGGAAGCATCGTTCTCTATCACCATCAAAAACGTTGACCTTTTAGCTTCATCAATCTGTGTATAATATTCATCCTCCTCCTCCTGCTCCTCCTCCTGAAACCTGACGTAATCACGTCGAACGGGCAATTTTTCTTAGGCCCACAAGGCTCAGTCATATAATTTTTGTAAACAATTTTTATAAGTTTCAATGCTCATTAAAGCGTTGAAACTTGCACCTGAACCAATTTTTATTTTAACTGGGCTGCCTCCAGGCCTAGTTACAAATTAAGCCACCTTAACCAAAGCGATTAATGGGTTTCACCTGCCCTCTAGGTTGGGCATGGGCAATTTTTCTGAGGTACATTAGTACTGTTGGTACACCAATGTTTGGGGCCCTCGCCTACAGTGTAATCCAATAAATTTTTTGCCCACCTGCATTAAAGCTGACGTTACATCAGCTGTGCTGGACACTGCAATGGGATATATTTATGTACCGTCGGTGGGTTCCAGGGAGCCACCCATGCTGTAGGTCCACACGGAGTTGTAACTGCATGTGTCCACTTCTAAAGAACCCCAGTCTGACTGGGGCATGCACTGTGGGCCGAAGCCCACCTGCATTTAACATGACATTACCTCAGCTGTGATGGGCAATGCAATGGGATATATTTATGTACCGCCAGTGGCTTCCTGGCACCCACCCATGCTGTGGGTCCACAGGGAGTTGTAACTGCATGTGTCCACTTCTAAAGAACCCCAGTCTGACTGGGGCATGCAGTGTGGGCCGAAGCCCACCTGCATTAAACATGACATTACCTCAGCTGTGATGGGCAATGCAATGGGATATATTTATGTACCGCCGGTGGCTTCCTGGCACCCAGCCATGCTGTCGGTCCACAGGGACTTCACAATAGGGAGTTGTACCTGCCTGTGTCTATGAATTAAAAACCCCAGTCAGGTTGGGGCATGCAGTGTGGGCGAAGCCCACCTGCATTTAATCTGACGTTAGCTCTGCTGTCCAGGGCACTGCAATGGGATACATTTATGTACAACTGGTGGGTTCCAGGGAGCCACCCATGCTGTGGGTGCACACGGAATTCCCATTGCGGAGTTGTACCTGCCTGTGACTATTTATAAAAAAACGCGGTCTGACTGGGGCATGCAGACACCTTGACAGAAGGAATAGTGTGTGGCACATAGGTTCCCCATTGCTATGCCCACGTGTGCAGCTCCTGATGGCGGTGGCACAGGATTATATTTCTCATTGCTTCTGTACAGCATTGTGGGCTATCGCCCCGCCCCTTTTAAAGAGGGTCGCTGCCTAGCCGTGCCAACCCTCTGCAGTGTGTGCCTGCAGTCCTCCTCATGGCAGACGCACTTATAAATAGACATGAAGGTGGTGTGGCTATGAGGCCAGCGTGTGGTATGAGTGCAGCTGAAGGCTGCGCAGGGACACTTTGGTGTGCGCTGTGGACACTGTGTCGTGCACGCGCGCGCGCGGGGGGGGGGGGGGGGGTTGGGCAGCATGTAACCCAGGAGAAGTGGCAGCGGAGTGTCATGCAGGCAGTGATTGTGCTTTGTTGGAGGTAGTGTGGTGCTTAGCTAAGGTATGCATTGCTAATGAGGGCTTTTCAGAAGTAAAAGTAGTTGGGAGGGGGGGGGGCGCCCACTCTTGCCGCTATTGTGGCTTAATAGTGGGACCTGGGAACTTGAGATGCAGCCCAACATGTAGCCCCTCGCCTGCCCTATCCGTTGCTGTGTCGTTCCCATCACTTTCTTGAATTGCCCCGATTTTCACAAATGGAAACCTTAGCGAGCATCGGCGATATACAAAAATGCTCGGGTCGCCCATTGACTTTAATGGGGTTCCTTACTCGAAACGAACCCTCGAGCATCGCGAAAATTTCGTCCCGAGTAACGAGCACCCGAGCATTTTGGTGCTCGCTCATCTCTAATGCTCATCCCAGGTATTTGTTTATTATAGATTTTCCAACCACATATGCTGAAAGATTGTTCCAGGCATTTTCTACTTTTTCTGGAAAAAAAATATGCTTTATGTTGCTTCTGATTTTTCCCACAAATGATTTCAGATTGTGTCCCTTTGTTCTAGTGTTTAGCTTCCTAGTAAAAACACATCCTTTCTGAACCTGAAAGTCTTGATCATGTCCCACCCCTCTCTTCTCACATCCAGGCTACAGAAATTAAGTTCTTTAAAGGGGTTGTCTCGTGAAATCAAGGTCGGTTATACACTTCTGTATGGCCATATTAATGCACTTTGTAATATACATCGTGCATTAATTATGAGCCATACAGAAGTTATTCACTTACCTGCTCCGTTGCTAGCGTCCCCGTCGCCATGGATCCGTCTAAATTCGCTGTCTTCTGGCGTTTTTAGGCGCGCTTGCGCATTCCGGTCTTCTCCCTGGTGAATGGGGCCGCTCGTGCCGGAGAGCTGGTCCTCGTAGCTCCGCCCCGTCACGTGTGCCAATTCCAGCCAATCAGGAGGCTGGAATTGGCAATGGACCGCACAGAGCCCACGGTGCACCATGGGAGAAGACCCGCGGTGCATCGTGGGTGAAGATCCCGGCGGCCATCTTGGTAAAGGAAGAAAGAAGTCGCTGCAGCGCGGGGATTCGGGTAAGTAATAAACTTTTTTTTTTTTTAACCCATCCCTTGGGTTTGTCTCGCCCCCCGCCTATTGAATAAAAAAAAAACCGTTTCGGCGTGAGACAACCCCTTTAAGTCATTCTTGATAAGCTTTGTTCTTGAGACCTTCTACCATTTTTGCAGCCTGTATTTAGACCTGTTCAATTTTATCAATGTCTTTCTAGACATAAGGTCTCCAGAACTGAATGCAGTATTCTGGATGTAGTCTGACCAGAGTTCTACACAATGGGATCACAATCTCACTTTTTCAACTGGTAATACCTCTAGCTGTGCAACTGAACATCCTGCTTGCTTTCTTTGTTGTTTTACCACACTGTGGACTAATTTTGAGTCTGCCAGAAATCAGAACCCCTAAATTCTTCTCTTCTGAAGTCTTAGATAACACAAAACAACCAATTCGATACTCATTCTGAGTATTCTGAAACATTAGTACTGTGGATTCAGAGCTTGATGAAATGGGTTGTTCTTAGTCGAACAACTATACACAAGCCTAAGATCACCAAATGCAATGCTAAGTGTTGGCTTGAGTGGTGTAAAACATGCGATTACTAGACTCTAGAGTAGTGAAACTTGTTACAGGTATCTACGTTGATAAACATTTCACTGCCTGAAAGTCTGATAGATGAATCTATAAGATGCCTGGAGAATGCTACCTGACAGAATGCATTGTAAAATGTGGTTTCCCAGGGTTTGAGAAAGGCTCCTTATTTGCAGAGAAAGCCAATGTTCTTACTACAAAATGGACAGACATTTTAGACAATTGCATACTTCCAACTTTATGGAAGCATGTTGGGCTAGGCACTTTCTGCTCTACCATAACTACCCCCTGTACATAAATCAAGGTCCATATAGATATGGTTTGAAGTTAGAGATGAGCGAGTATACTCGCTAAGGCACATTACACGAGCGAGTAGTGCCTTAGCCGAGTATCTCCCCGCTCGTCTCTAAAGATTCGGGGGCCGGCGCGGGTGACAGGTGAGTGGCGGCAGGGAGCGGGGGGGGGGGGGGGGGTAGGGGGGAGAGAGAGAGATCTCCATTCCTCCCCGCCACTCCCCGCCCCCCGCCGACCCCCGAATCTTTACAGATGAGAGGGGAGATACTCGGCTAAGGCACTACTCGCTCAAGTAATGTGCCTTAGCGAGTATACTCGCTCATCTCTATTTTAAGTTCAGCACGGAAGAACTCAAGTGGATGCACAGAGCTCTGACTTCATGCCCATGGAACACCTTTGGTTAAATTGGAGCCCTAATTACAAGCCAGACCTTCTACAATGCCAGTGTCTAACCTCACAAATACTTTTTATAGCTAAATGGGCACAAATTCCCAAAGACACACTGTTAAATCTTGCAAAAAGGCTTCCTGGAAGAGTGGGGCCCCAACTCAATATTAACACCCATGGTTTTGGAATGGAATGTACAACTAACTCATATACTGTAGGTGTGATGGTCAGGTGTCCACATACATTTGGCCCTACAGTGTAGTTCTGTATTTCATGAAGAGTGAGAACAAGAGAAAGCGAGATGAAAGATTGCTAGAAAACAGTAAAAAAATCCAAAAGCAAATATAATCTGCTCGGGACCTATCAGCATGCAAGGGTCTTGTAGTCAAAAAATCTGTGTTTCCATGGAAACAAACCTTTGTGAGAATCATCAGTAACAATCCTATGCACCTGTGTGCTGATATACAGACGAACACATCACCTAGATGCCAAGGCACTGTGGGGGCACACTAAGGTTGTGTTTACATATCTGTAACTGTAATTAATTGTGTTGCTTTATCAAACAAGCTGATATATGCAATTTCTGGTTTGGAAGCTGTATGTTAATAATTATGTAGACCAACAACATACACCTTGTGGAATTGTTCTACTGTATTTGAGAAATAGTCGGTTATGGTGCTGGATTCATGTATTTCAAGTATTTGCAGAAGGAGGCTTTATTCTTAAAGCATTGTTAAGGGAATTACGTGGTACTTGAGCTAATATTCTCGAAAGGCAAATTGAGCTTAGTGCTCATGTCTTTTTAGAACTTAAAGGGGTTGGCCATGTTTTACTTGATACAGTCAAAGCTGGTACTGGCATGGATATCAGACAAATGAAAGAAGCAGTGCAAAACCAAAAAACATGGAGGCCTTTAGGGTCACCGAGGGTTGTGAACGACTAAACGGCTAACAACAACATATTTTACTTATTTTTAGATGGTTGCAGGAAACATCATTTTATTCATATCTTTACCTCATATAGTTCTGTTTTTCACATGTTTGACCATCGCCCCATCTGTAACATGGCCATTATTAGAAGGACGTGATCAAACCCATCCATAAGCTGCCTCCAATAATTCTGTGCATGGTGTGAGAATGTAGTGTATGCACAATGCTTTATGCAACATTATTCAATGGAGGCTGCCGATGGACAGGTCAGGTCACATGCCGGTCAGTCAGCGGCTTAGTACAGAGTACTGTGATGGCTATAACTTGGACTGTGTCAAGAGACGGGTGTGTGCTATAAATATGAAAAACAGCACTGAGATGAATAAAATTATGTTTCCTGCAGCTATATAAATGAGTAAAAAGTAGACAACCCATTTAATCCTACTGTAGCTCCTAAAAACAATCACAGAAAATGGCCATATACTTACTGACTAAGGAGGGCATATAGCTGCATCCTCTCATCATGCAGGTAGCTGACTACCAAATGAGGGAGCTATTTACACCTGTGAGGAACACCGATGAAACAGCCACTCACACAGCCTCTTAATACAGAAGGGGGTAGCTACTTGGTGTATACTCCCACACATAGAGGATACAGGGTGCCAGACCATTCTGATATATGTAGTGCACCATGCAGACTAGAAACCTATTAATGACGCCATAATAGTTCAGCGGGTTTCCCAGCACCTCGAAAAGTGAACCACATTGGTACTCTCACCCTGGGCTTCCCCTGGAGCCTTAAAGCCACACTGCATGTGAATGATAGATAATAAATGCAAGGCATTGGTTGGATTTTGGCCAAGATATATCAGCTCACTAACCGCGTCAAGGTTCCTTGCTTACAGTGAGTCCCTATACTACTATAAATATGTCATGGAAGGGGAAATATAAAAACATAGAAACAATCACAGAAAATGGCCATATACTTAGTCAGTAAGTATATGGCCATTTTTGTGACTGTTTTTATGTTTTTATATTTGCCCTTCTGTGACATATTTACTGTAGCTCCTATATCCTGTTTTCTAGCCTAAAGTTTTAAAACAATCTAATAAGTTCCACTTTGGACTTTCATTTCATCTGTCCATAGAACATTTTCCTAGAAGCATTTGTAGAACATCCAGGTGGTCTCCGGAAAACTTGAGATGGGCTTCATTTTTTTGTGGGGGAGTGAGGGGGGGGGGGGGGCAGCAGAATCTTTATTCATCATGTCGTTCCATGAACACCATTCTTGCTCTGTGTTTTTCTAATAATGGACATAAGTTTGTGGTCTTCTGTAGGTCTATTGCTGTTGCCTTTGTGTTTGTTATAACCACTTTTGGGATTGCCTTTTTACACTTGATGTGATAGGAAGCCCTCTACCAGGTAGAGTATCTGCAGTTCTCAGTTTTTTTAAATTTGGAGAAAATGTGCCTTAATTGATGTACACACAGATTTCTAGCAACCCTTTTGTTGCCATTTTCAGCTACATACTTCTCTATAACACTACTTCTGAGGTTTTCTGGAAGTTGCTTGCATCGAAGTGTAAACCGATCACAGGCTTACCATATGGGCAAGGGTTCTGGATCAGCCGCCACAACTTTGGGCCAATTTGAATAATTTTGCACTGGTACAGGTTTAACAAAATCACACTTATCATAACTAGTGTCTCATGGTGTAAAATCTCTTCCAATTCCCAAATATTATTCTAAAAACCTGTATAAAGGGTTGGACATTGATTTGCAGGAATGCTGCTTTCCAATAGGCAGCGCTGCAGTGGTATTGTTCCATCTTCCTTATTTGCATATGCATGGCCTTATAAGTCTCCTCACTCACCTTCTAGGTGCTCTCCTTAAAGAGAGACGATACCACTCCTGACCCACATCACAGGCCTCTCACTAGTCAAGCTAGAATCCTACTGCACACTGATGGGGGGCAAAAACCCTGAAACGGCTGTCTGTGTATGGATTCTGGCTTGGTTTTCAATTCCCAATCATTTACTAAAGAGCTGTGTAAAGGGTTGGACATTGATTTGAAGAAATGATGCCATCCAATAGGTGGCGCTGCAGAGGTATTGTTCCATCTTCCTTATTTGCATCATGGTGTAAAATAAGATGGCGCTGGAAAAAAACACATAACAGCACATGATGTTCAATAGTTCTTTTACTTAGGGCAGGCTCATAAAAGCGTAAGGCCTCATGTCCACGGGCTAAATATGATTTAAGATCTGCAGCAGATCACCCGCATGTGGATCCGCATCCCATAGGGATGCTTTGACCACCCGCGGGTAGTTAAATACCCGCGGATGGTCAATAAAAGTGATTTTTTTAAAAATGGAGCATGAAAAAAAATGGACCATGCTCCATTTTCGTGCGGGTCTCCTGCGGGGACGGCTCCCGCAGGCTTCTATTGAAGCCTATGGAAGCCGTCCGGATCCGCGGGAGACCAAAATCAGAATATACTCAGCTGCTCCGGATCTTCCCTTCTTCGCGGCTTCATCTTCTCTCCGTCGCGGCCGGATCTTTTTTCTTCGGGCCAGCGCATGCGCGCGGCACGCAACCGACGTTTCGTGCAAATCCGCCAGGCCGAAGAAAGAAGCTCCGGCCGCGATGGAGAGAAGATGAAGCCGCGACGAAGGGAAGATCCGGAGCGTGCGAGAGGTGAGTTAATTCTTATTTTCAGCGCTCATGTCCGCGGGGCAGGAGGGACCCGCTATGGATTCTCCATGGCCTGATTTTCCCTGTGGACATGAGGCCTAATTCTATCTCGTATTATGCCTGCAATTTATGCACAAATAATACACAACGAATGGACCTCATAAATGTACATTGATTTTCATTGATCCATTCACATTGGCGTATATACATTGTGTATAATATGCATGTAAAAAAGAACCCAGCATATTCAATATTACAGCGTATGAAGCGTGATTGAGTCCTGTACGTATGCAATTACATGTGTATGTGTGCCGTTTATATGCATCCTCACTATGCAAAAGAGTGAGAAATTAAAAAAAAACAAAAAAAACAGGAAGACTGCATGACAACGTGATGCGCTGTCACGCACCGTGCAAAATCACTGCCATAAGCGGCAATATGCCTGTTCATTCCCGCCTCTCACAGCAGTAAAACGCTGTATTATACACTCAGTGTTTTACAAACATTCATGTGAACCCGCCCTTAACCCCGTAAGGATCAGGCTGTTTTGTACCTGAAGGGCCAGACGCTTTTGAGGGATTTTACCCATGTGGTGGTTTTACTGCCCTATTTTTTTTACCTTAAGCTATCAAAATTATTTTTGTTGTGATTTTTTAAAATATCTTTTTCACTTACTTTTCCCCCCCCCCCGTTTTTTTGTTTTATTGGGGATTAAAAGCTAAAAAAAAAAGTTTGTTAACACTTAGGGTGACTACTAGTGATGAGCGAACGTACTCGGTAAAGCACTACTCGTCCGAGTAATGTGCTTTATCCGAGTACCTCCCCGCTTGTCCTGAAAGATTCGGGGAGCGCCGCTGAGCAGGGAGCTGCAGGGGAGAGCGGGGAGGAACGGAGGGGAGATCTCTCTCTCCCTCTCTCCCGCCCGCTCTCCCCTGCTCCCCGCCGCAACTCACCTGTCAGCAGCGGCGCTCCCCGAATCTTTCAGGACGAGCGGGGAGGTACTCAGATAAAGCACATTACTCGAACGAGTAGTGCTTTACCGAGTACGTTCGCTCATCTCTAGTGACTACCCACTACAGTTTTTTTTCACTGCAAAATTCGCAGCATTTTTTTTTTTTCTCCAGGGGTCTATGGGACTTGTAATGTTAAAATCGCGATTTCGCAATTTTAACATTATAAGTCCCATAGACCCCTGCAGAAAAACAAAAACGCTTCAAATTTCACAGTGAGAAAAAACTGTAGTGGGTAGTCACCCTAAGGGCTCCTTTCCACTGGCGATAGCGATATCGCTGCGAGAAAATCGCTATGTTAAAATCGCATCGCAACGCTGCAAAATCGCAAGCTTTTGCGGTGCGATGCGAGAATCTGTTTTGCCATTGCACTGTATGTAAAACGCTGAAACAATCCTCCTGCTGCAATTTGTAATCCTTGCATCGCAGCTTGTCCTTAAACATCGCTAGTGAAAAGGTTGTCATAGAACAACATGTGTGGGACTTTCCTGCGAGAGCTCGCACTCTCGCATCGCACTGAAAACATGCGATTACCTCGCCAGTGGCTCACAGAGCCCCGCACAGAAACGTCACTCACCCGCCAGCTCTGGTCTGCGCATGCGCCGGCAGCTGGCACATGAAAGATCCGGAGCTGGGGGGCGCGGGTGAGTACACGCTGCTCTCTGCAGGCACTTGGGGCGGGTCCCGCGGCGAGAATTCTCGCTGCCGGATCCAACCCGGCCATCTGCAAGCGGCCTTAGGTGGTAAAAATAGACAAATAGAATTTGTGTATATTTATTTAAAATGCCAAAATTGGGAAAAGTGTGAAAAAAGTTATTTTTTTACATCTTCAACTGCAAAAGTTCAAATATGTGCAAACACACTGTACACATTTTTGATAAGATATATATTTCCAGCTGTTTACTTTATTCTGGACGCACATTTGAAAAACTTTCGTGTTTTTAAGGAGAAAAAATAAAATTTTATATTTTTGCATATATGTCATTTTAAATTCTATAGTGCACATGAAATGAGGATTTGCACCCCAAAATGGATAACCGGTTTGTGTTGTGTTCAGAAACATTCCCATTATGGCCCTTATCTTATGTCTGGATGCACAACGGGGCCCAAACCGAGAGGAGCACCCAGAACTAAAATTTTGCTTGAAGGTGTTTTAGGTTCCATAGCACACTTATAGAGCCCTTGAGCTGCCAAAACGATAGAGAAACCCCACAAATGATCCCATTTTGAAAACTAGACCCTTTAACGAATTCACCAAGGGGTGTACTGTGACCCCACAGTTTTTGAATGAATCTAAGCAAAGCAGAAGGTAAAACTATTTTCATTTTTTTGCAATTGTGGCTTTTTAAAAACTTTTTTTTTTTGTACAGCACACATATGAATGAAGACTTGAACCCCAAAATAGATACCCCTGTTTGTCCCGTGTTCAGAAACATACCCAATGTGGCTCTAGTATTACGTCTGTATGCACAGCGGGGCTCAAACCGAACGGAGCAGCCTGTGGCTTTCAGAACAGAAATTTTACTTGAAGGTGTTTTAGGTCCCATTGCCCATTTGTAGAGCCCTTGAGTGGCTGAAATAATGGAGAACCCCGACAAATGACCTCATTTTGAAAACTAGACCCCTTGACGTATTCATGCAGGGGTGTACTGCGTATTTTGACCCCACAGTTTTTGAATGAATCTAAGCAAAGCAGAAGGAACAAATTATGATTTAAATTTTTTGGGCAATTGCATCATTTAAACAGGTTTTATTCTTTTTCTACAGCACACATATGAAGACATGCACCCCAAATCGGATCCCCCTCTTTGTCGTGTGTTCAGAAACATACCCATTGTAGCCCTACTCTGCTTACTGGACACATGGTTAGGCCTGTAATGGAGGGAATAGGTGATTGGATGTCAGGGCACAACTGAATAAATTCCAGGCCCCATTGCTTACTTATGCAGAAAAAAATTGACTGCCTAAAAATAATCCCCTCCCCTCCGTGCCGTTTGTGGCATTTCCTAAATCTTCGATAAAAGTAATAATGTAAACTGTGTGGTATGTCCAAAAACAGGGGTAATGACAGAGATCTAGTTGGGATGGGCACACGGGGCAATAAAACCGGGTATCCATCTTCCTTCCATGCTTACTGCAAACTCAACACTTTTTTTAGGGGGGTATTTCTTGACCTACATGGCAGGGATGGGGTGTAAAAAGTGGCACTCTGTGAGTCTCCGTAAGCTTGATGAGGTTCGGCGGTCTCACACAGAAGGTGCTCAACAAGCTGCTCCTGGAACTGCAGGAAGGCAAGCATTCTTAGGAACAACTTGTAAGTTTAGCATTACGGGTAGCGATTTGAATAATGCTGGGCTCACACGAAGGCATGTGGAACATGCTTGCGGAGGCGCACAGTGGATCCCAGCTGTGAACCCGGCCATGGCCCTGTGTACAGCCGCGTAATGTATTTTGCATAACTGCGTACTCACACAGGCAGTCATGCCCAGAACATCTTTTTTTTGTTTATATTTCCAGCACTGTTGCTTAGTGTTGACGCGGATCCCCACAGCCCGTACACAATGTACTTGCATATTGATTGCGGGCTTATCCATGACCATAGAGCACAATAGACTCTATGTTGCGGATATCCGCAGTAAAATAGAACATGCTGTGTTCTGTTTTCTGCGAGTGGATTACGTAATTCCGACCCGCTAATGTGAGCGGAAATGTGTAATCCAATGCTTTTGATTGATCCGCGTATAACCGCCGATCAAACACATCCTGAATCCGCAATTTGTATCCTGTTGTGTGAGACCGGCCTAAAGTAGATCACTACCTTTTTAGCACATGACCGGGGACAGCTCAACAAGGCCACCAGTCACTGCTCCAGGCTGTCGGCTACCTTTAGAACACAGAAACAAGGAGATTTTAAATTTCTCGGGCCCTCCCCGACTCCTGTGCATGTGTCTGGTATTTTGTCGGCAGGCGCATACGTAGAAGCCAGGGACGGTCCGTGGAGGAAAATTGCATTGGGGTTCAAATGTGGAGGCCTCTAGTAAAGAATTATTCAATGGATAGCGGCGTTCGCATGACCGGGGGTCAATCCCCGCGGGCACCCCATGGCAGCTCCAGGTTGTCGGCTACCTCCAGCAGCTAACAGCAGGGAGCTGTCACATCCGCAGCCCACGTGGCTTTAATCCCCAAAGCGAGTGTTTTTTCAGCCCTGGGGACTAAAGCCCACTTTGGCAGGACATAAAAACACCATGGGGTTAAGCAATTCAATAAGTTATATTTTAGAAGGATCCAATTTATAGTTACTGATTTTATTGCTTATGGCATTTTTGATTTAAGGTTATCAAGCACTTCTCAGTGAGGGAACCTAGCTTCTTTACCATATCCCCCATACAGACCACACCTCCATTCTCACAACTGTTTACCACCATTACAGTGTCATAACATTTATTGAAGACACATCACCTACAAAAACTTAATCTAAAACTGCAATAATTTTCTACAATATTAAAGAACTTTAATAACTTTGCCAATTTCTGAGAAGATCAACACTTCTACTGCTGGATGACCTGCTGATACAGATCCTTACAGCAGCATGGTTCACACATTCCAATCTTTTTTGAAAAGAGCAGATTTGTCAGCATCCAGGCTTTGTGTGCCTTTATTTAATGAGCAGAGCTGCTGTGAAACCCACACCTCCAATCACATCTTCCTAATTGAAACTCCTTTTGCCAGTTATGACTTTAAAATGGCATTAACACGTGTAGTGGCCCAGAGTTAGCGTATCCCCTCCATAAGTTTGAATGTGCTTGTCCTGTGCAATTGTATTGTCAGCGTCTTCTGTGTGTATGCATTTGATGTGTATTGCACCTGTGCAGCACTGAATAGGTTAATGTCTGGGTTATGTCTGAGAAATGTATCATGTTGTATGTCATGTGACTGTTTTAGGTATATGTTGGTGAGAATGCAAGGGAGAGAGGACACACTTCAGTTTGGAGTCTGCAAGCGAGTCTAGCAGGGGTCTTGCAAAGTGTGCAGTGAGGAGACAGGCTAGTCTGAGCCTTGTGTGAGAGTCTGCCCACACACAGACACTACCCTATTGGCTTGTGTGTGGAAGTATGGAAGAGGCTGAGTGATTCCCTGATGTGTGGCCGGGGATTACTCCGCCTGGAATGTACCGGTGCTACTACTAAGTACCACGTGAGAAGAGCGATTGTTGCTTGGCATGTTTAGGCACAGAAAGCATGAGTGTGTACTGGTAGAGAGTTGGAGAGATAGAGAGTCGCCGGGAGTGGGATCACACAGATAACCTGACTGTGAATTGTCTGGATTGCCCCGAGTATCCTCCCTGTCACACCACCTTCTCTTGCTGTATCTGTGCCAACCTGTTGTTGAACTGTTATGGAAGTTTCAGTAAACTGACATTACCGACCGTTCCCGGTTTTGTTAAGAAAAGTCAACTTTGTGTGTGGACTAAGTTATTTCCTAACGTCAAGCTTTACCACAGAGGATGGAACAGTGGCGTCACAAGTGACAAAGGACATTGCGGTAACTCCTGGTTACTATTCCCCTATGAACTCGCCTAGCAGTAACTTGGACGGGTCCTGAGCTCTCTCCCGGGGAGGAGATGGTAGAGCCACCATGACAGAAATAATCTTTGTATTCCCCACCATCTCCTCAACTGTGGGCCCTCTCCTGGCTGCACATATCCACTTACATTTTCTTCATGCATTGTGGATATTTACTTTGTGTTCACTAAAAGACAAGTACAGTGAAATTGTTTGTATTGCTAGTTTAGTTAGATTGTGTTTGTCTAGAATTGTGATTTACATGATAACAATTAGATTATATTTTAATACTAATCAATGCAAAAATTCAGGTAATTCCAAGGGTTTGCTTACTTTTCTTGTGACTGCAAATCAGTGACTAAACAATGGGAAAAAAGCTTTTAAAGTTTGCTTATTACAATGAAAATGCATTATGATACATTATGGATAAAACTGGAATTATCCAAACTACATCTAAGACCTAATCTATAGTTTTATATGATTCTTATTCAGGTGATAACACTAGTACATAAGAATAATGCTAGCTAAAGACTAAATAAATATGTGGTTATATTCCTTCTTTTTTACTGATAAAGCAGGAATATACGTGTACTGCTATGGAGCCCATGGGCTAGCTGACAGGTACATGTTAATCCCTTCACACCCCAGGGCATGCAGTTATGTCCTGGGCACATGGGGTTTTTATAGAGTGGACTGTCTTTGACAGTTGACACCTGCTCATGGTATTATTGTATCTTGACTCCACCAGGAAGTCCTGGTGTAGCCAAGATTGACAGGGGGGTGATGCCCCCTGATGCTGATTGGCTGCACAGCAGGCTGGCCAATAGGTCCTGGAAGCAGACTAAAAGTTGCAGGAAATGACATACAGCAGGCCCTGGTGCAACTGCACAGCCACAGCTCCAATGCCCTTCCTTCCCACCGAGGCACAAGGCAGAACCCACTCTAAGTGTTGTAGCACTGAGGCGAAAGCATCCTGAGGCGGCTTTTCCTGTGCCGCCGCCGGCAGCCCACAAGAGGCGCCCCCTAGCCCTACCTGATGTTGCTTTCACATATTGGCCACTGCGGGAAGAGAGAGTCCTATGTGGTGGCTGCCCAGTCCAGGAACATACGGCGGCACCCCCCTCCCCCAGCCGATGTAACTTTAACATCGTCGCCACTGCAGGGAGGCCACAGGCCCTGCGGCACAGACATTGACCGATGGTGTCCGCAGCATGCAGGAGAACAGCAGGCATGACAAAGCTGCGCACCCCACTCACCTGGCGCATTACAAGGCAAGGGAGTGAACAGGAACTGGCACATGAAGCGCGCCTCACAGGAGCAGGGACCCAACAGCAGCGGAACAGTGACACTAAGTCACCTAACAGGGGAGGAGCACAGCGGTGGGTAAGAGACATGACACACCGCTTCAGCCCCTCATCCATTCAGGCACCTTGTAGGACCTTTACCTATTCCGCCAATCGGGACCCAGGGGTGTGACGGGCTGTTCCCTGTCAAATCCCTAGCTTACGGTGGCGTCAAGATACAATAATACCCCTGCTCACAATAGCCATGGTCAGCATGGATTACAGCTGTTAACCCTTTAAATGCCCCCAATCGCTGTTTTGGTAAGTCCAAAATGGGCCCCACTCTGCGATTTAATTGCAAAGTGCAGTTCAGTTCCCATGACAGACTGGGGCCTTCTGAATGCTTTCTGGGCAACCATGAACAAATGCCTATCAAGGCAATAAATGCAGGGAAAAATAGCTGCACAGATTCTGGCTGAAAATAGAAGTTTGCTCTGCAGTAACTTAGTCTTGTAGGAACTTTGGTAAACCAAATAACTAAATCTACTAACTGAAATATGCAATTATTGTTCCTTAAATAATTAGCCCAGTATCTTTGGGGAGGCTGTACAGTGATGAAGTCAAAATAATCCATTTTATCGGTGATGAGCCTGAATGATGGTATTTATGATTACACTCCACCAAAACTTGAATAGCTGTCAGTCTATCTATTCTCCATGGCAGTCTCTCTCCCGATGGAGGCCCAGCACTTGTGGTCGCTGATTGTACCTGAAATTTCCTTGGAGTATTGGCAAGCCTCCCTCTAGCACTTGTATTGCAACAGCTGGGAAGCTCCACTCCTGGAATCTAAGTTGCGCTCTGTCTCTAGACTTATTCATATGAGCGTTTTCATGCCGACCGAAAATCGCGACCATCCGGGGCATTGGATTCCAATGCATTCGTTCATATGGGCGATTTTGCGGCAAGTAAAAAATAGCACATACGCGATCGAAAACGGCAAGCAAATTATACACTGCCGGAAAAGATAAGTCTTGTTGTATCTTTCAACCGATATATGCTGCCTTCTCCCATAGACTCCTATGGGAGCTGGAAAAATAGGGTGAGGCAGTTTAGTAGCATCTCATGCAGGGAAAAGCTAACAAGTGCCTCTAATTAGGCATTTGAAGTCTTCTGAGGATTTATGCTGAGCAAGGGCTTTTCGGGCTGCGGTGTATTTTTTTGCTAATACGTCACACCTGGCTATGTGAATGGATGAGAAAACGCTAATTAAAGGGGTTGTCCCGCGAAAGCAAGTGGGTCTATACACTTCTGTATGGCCATATTAATGCACTTTGTAATGTACATTGTGCATTAATTATGAGCCATACAGAAGTTATTCACTTACCTGTTCCGTTGCTAGCGTCCCCGTCTCCATGGTGCCGTCTAATTTTCAGCGTCTAATCGCCCGATTAGACGCGCTTGCGCAGTCCTGTCTTCTTCTTTTCTGAATGGGGCCGCTCGTGCCGGAGAGCGGCTCCTTGTAGCTCCGCCCCGTCACGTGCCGATTCCAGCCAATCAGGAGGCTGGAATCGGCAATGGACCGCACAGAAGACCTGCTGTCCACCGAGGGAGAAGATCCCGGCGGCCATCTTCACCAGGTAAGTAAGAAGTCACCGGAGCGCGGGGATTCAGGTAAGCACTATCCGGTTTTCTTTCTTAACCCCTGCATCGGGTTTGTCTCGCGCCGAACGGGGGGGGGGGGGGGGGGGGCTATTGAAAAAAAAAAAAAACGTTTCGGCGCGGGACAACCCCTTTAAGCTTGGGACTTGATTGCATCTTTTCTTCATTCACGCGATTTAATAGCCCGGGACGGCGACCGCAAAAACGCATACGCTCGTGTAAAGGAGCCCTCTTTCTGCAAAACTCAGCTCTTCAGCAGCATTGAGGCAGCTCATTCTTCACAAGGCTCTTTACATAAACTGATGAAACACACCAGAGCCTGCTGTTTATACTTAGCCCAACAGCAGGCAGCTCCGGTCCTGTTAGTCTTCAGCAGCAAAGTCAGAGTGAAAAAAACTGTCATATGACCTCTCTTTGAAGGTCCTGGCAGGAGCACTAACAAAGTACAGCAATTATATTCATAAAGATATACAGGGGCAATTTAGTCCCTTACAGCTGTATGACAAGCCCTTGGCCTGTGGCCTGCTTACTGCACACTGCATGAATTAACCTTCCTTCTTTGCCTTTGCACTGCTGTACAATGTAACATTTTCTTTTTCTTCATAATAAAAAAAAAAGTGAAAAAAAGCATCCAAACAGGGAACACTGAATACAATAAATAATATTACTCATAGGAACTGACATATAATTGTAAATCCAAAAATAGACATCTGCCTTAAGTGGGTTGGTCTGAAATAGAACATTCTAAAAGTACTGCATTTGAATACATCTTTTACAGGACTATGTTATTGGCATCTGCTTTTAGACTTCTACTCAGCATAACAGAATATGTACAATGTCTATAATAGTCTAAAGCAATGTTATGGGGTTGTTTTTATGGAATGGAGACTGATAAACTGTCAGGATGCACACTCTGTGCTGAAGAAAAGCATAGAATCTAAACTGACAGGAGTTTTCCTCTGTCTTCTATATCCAGGATGTGGAGGCAAGGGAGATGGCCATGACATTGGACAATGTCAGACTGATGTTATGCTTTAGTTTAAACTATTTTTGATTGTTCCCAAATGTACTTACTGAAAATGACAACTGAGAAGAAACATTCTACTCAATCAATAGCTAAATGGATTACAGTTTGTTTATTAACCTCTTTGGTTCCAAGAAAATGACAGCTGTCTTAAGTAACATTTCAGAGCTTCTTACTGAATCTTATAGAATAAATGTTGATAATGCATTCGTATATATCTAACCTGAAGAACAACGTATACAGCTTACCATGACATATCATAATGCTACTGCCAACATGGCTCTCAGACCCCCAAAAGAATGTTGTCAGAAAGCTTGTCAAACTACAAACGATCTCTTGTCTATTTGTATGCATGTAAGTATGTGTGTGAGTGATTCTCATAGCTCGGCTCCTTGATGATGTCATAGCTGCAGCCCCTGGTGCCATGATAGCAGGTCCTAACACACTGAGAATACAACTAAGCTGTTATTATATCAGACACAACTCAGTAGTCCTGACAGGAGGCACTGACCTACCATCACCACAGAGATCTGGTGGGCTGAAGGAACTGTGGTGATGTCCCTGCTGTGGGAGGAGTCATTCTGGAGTTTGGTAGTACTGTATACTGGATAAGCTAACAAAGTACAGTACCTGTGATGATGTCACCATCATGTCATCACCTGTGTGGGTGGAGTCAGGGATCACATAACCAGGGGCTCATCATTGTATTCCAGGAGCTGTTTGTGTCTTCTGTGCAGTCAGCATAAATATAGTAGAGCTGCGAGTGGCTGTTTGTCTAATGTGCTGAGCATGTAATGTGTATAGTCAGCATGGATCTATGTCATGTAGCACAGCTGTGTTTGTGAAACTCCTGTCATGCAGCAGAGCTGAGTTTATAATGTGCATGTACTGTGGCACAGCTGTGTCTGTCACACGCATATAATGTAGTAGAGCTGTGTTTGTACCATGCACATGTCATGTCTGTCAGGCGCATGTCATGTACCGAAGCTGTGTCTGTCAGGTGCATTGCATGTACCACAGCTGTTTGGATGTGACGTGCATGTAGCAAAGCTGTGTGGAGCATTGCGTCATCAGAAACACTGGTACTATAATTTCCTAATAATCACTAGTCTCCTCATAAAGAATTGGGTCTTGTGTGTGACAGAGGTTAAATTGGTTACCTTGACCTGTCATGACTAGATGATAAATACTTGGTCGCCAATATTACAGCCAATTTCTGTTTACGGTATCTACAACCTGTAATCTTGCTCCAAAACTCAATCAGCTTGTCTGATTCCCCTTTTGAATTCCGATTTTGTACTACATCACCTCAGTTTCCGAGTCCGATACAGGACTCGCACTGTTGAGCTTGCTTCTGTTCTCTGACTTTTGACTGTGCCTATATAGAAAATTATGATGAGGTATACATACAAGGAATGCAAAAGAAGCAATCAAAGCCAGGGGTGTAGCTAAAGCAATAGAAAAGGGGTAGAAGAAACACGGTGTGTATGAGGGTCCGGAGCCCGGTAAGAGGTCTGGGGACTAGCAGCCTCAAGGAGCTGAAGAAGAAAGAGGTGTGGATTTGTGTGAATGTTAATTTCACGAGGAGAAGCCAGATCGAGCCACCAACTGGTGCTCAAAATGGAGCAAATGAAGAAACCATACTGGTAGGCCGGCGCCGCTCTCCAATGAATTTCAACTAGCAGTTGGATAAGATTTATCCAATTTTTTTTTTATTGTGTCAATTAAAACCAGCAAATACGCGTTTCAAGGATAGTACATTGTGAAAGATGGAGCATGCGTAGTAGAAGATGGGGAGAACCAACACGGATTCATGTGTGTGGCTGTACCAGGTGGCGGAGCATGTGTGCGAAGTGGGAGTAGTGGAACTGTCGAACCTAGTGAGAGAACTAGGGAGATGACAGGCAGGTGGTGGTCGGGAAGGGGGGAGTGAAAAAGTGACGCCGTGTCGGGAGTGGTACCTGTGCAATGAGGATGGGACCGTTAGGGGTGTGTGTGATGTCATAGGCAGACACTATGAAGACCTATAAGGATATATCAAAGGAGGGTGCTGGATAATGGGATAGGAGGCTGGAAAGGGACTGACATATCCCGGGGTCAGGACCTAGGAATGAGATGGTGAGGGTATGGAAATGAAAACTAAATTATGTGAAGGTAAGATCGTAAAAAGTGTGGCACTGAAGATAATGATGCATGGTAGGGATATTGGAATGGTATTGGTATTGGATATTGGTATGGTGGTCTGTGGGTTTGTATGGAATGAAGTATAATGTGGGGTGTGTGATAGATGAATGTAATGAGGTAATTTGAATGAATGAATAAATCAATACATAAATAATGGAGATGCACGTGTGTAGATATGTAAAAATCAAACTAGGGGTGTGATAGTTGAAAAGATGTGGAACCTAGGGGGGATTTAAATGGGAGTAAGGGGATAAGAAAAAAAGGGGGGGGAGAGAAAGGGAGGGCTGTTACAGCCTTCGGAGACATTCTCCAGGCTTTTGTTAAGGCCCATGGGGGCAAGGGGGTGTTCATTTTGTAAATCCAGAACATCTCCCTGTTTTTCAGTTTTTCGAATCTGTCGTTCATTTCATATGGGATCTGTTCTATAATTGTAATCGACAATACTGAAGAATCCTTATGGTGGAAGATGGTAGCGGACCTGGAGATGCTATGCTTCAGGAAACCATCGGTGGAGTTGGATCTATGCCTATTTATGCGATTGTTAAAGGTTTGCATGGTGCGGCCAGCGTATTGTAAATGACATTGAAGAGCAATTTAGCAAGGTTTAAATCAGGAAGATCTCTTTTGTGATATTGCTGGTGAAGTTTAGTTGAGCTTTAGAGAAATTGGCACAGCACTTGCACCCTTTCTGACCACTGATAGCAGCCTGTCAGGCAGAAAGGTTTTGATGCAGGCTTTAGTCTACTAGGTGCCAGTATGGATTTAAAGTGCATGTTCTCCTGAAGGTGATGAGTGGTTTGGGTGGAATGAGTTTGGACAAATATGATTCTTGGAGTAGAATTATCCAATGTTTGGCAAGAATAGACCGCACTCTTGCATGCTGTGGATTATACGTAGTGATGAAGTTATGTCTGTATTTGTCTGGTTTATCCGGGTGACAGGATCATTTCTGGCTCTCTTGTGCACTTTCTATGAGTTTACGTGGATAGTTTTTTCAATGAACCTTTCGCTTAGAACCCCACTTTGATTATCATAATCTTCTATCTTGGTGCAATTGTGTCTGATGCGCTCATGGGCCAATGTACAAACGTTTAGCTCGGGTATCCCCCCGTAGTCATACCGAAACCATGCTGCATACAGCTCCAAAACAAATTTACATACATGATCTAACCCCTTGGCATAAGCTCACCAAACAGGACTCATTTCCTTGACTATGTGAAAATTGTTTGTAGTTCCTAAAGGTCCATTTAGACGAGTAAATGATGCCCGACACTCGTCCCGGCATACACTCGCTCCCGTGCTATTGCATGGGAGTAAGTATCGCTGGCTCACTCACAGAGCGGCCAGCAGGGGGGCGAGGAGGCTGCAGGAGATTTCACTCCTCGTGCTTCCCTGCCCCTCCTTATTGACATAGCGGCTGTTTAATACTCAACGGTTGCTATTTACACAGAACGATTAGCGATCAGCTCATCATCACTTTATACAGGGAGATGTATAACTTATACCAGCTCTACATATTTAATTATATACTGCACATATCAAGGTTACACCAGCATAGTCTATATGACTATATCCAGGAAGATAATTTACATTTCTCTGTATATAGTAATATGAACCATGTTGGTGTTACCTGGGTATCTTCTGTATATTATTATATACGTACAGCTGGTATATGCTATACAGTATACCTTATACCAGCTGTACATACATAATTATATACTGCACATATCTGGCTACACCGCATGTTCACCCTTCTCCACTATCCGTCACTACTGGATGGACCAATCACGCATCCGGCAGTGCATTGATAGACCTCAGTCCCTTTGTGGTAGAGAGGACTGCACATCTGGGGAATCTGCAGGCTGCCGCGAGTAACAGCCTTCCCCACACTGAAGCGTTGAAGAAGCCATTTGCTAAGGGGCCAGGTTTCAATTGCATCCCCTGTGACCCCTAACGATACGCCAGTGATCACAGCCATACCCAGACATCAGTATTATGAACAGCACATGGTAGGTTAGAAGTCCTGTTACGGATTTTGCATTGAGACCCAAGTTACATCTCTGACTACAACTGCTGCCTCGATAACTGACACAATCGCCGTAGGCTTTCAGCCTCCAGCTGCTTGAGAGCCTTATAACCAATCTTTCATCCCAGAGATGCATGAATATTGATTACTCAGACACAGCCTTGTAAGATTAAAGGGGTTGTCCAGTTGTAAACTATTGATAGCCTTTTCTCAAGTTAGGTCATGAATAGTAGAGCTCCACATATTTTGCATTTGGTCCAATTAGTCCAAGGACAGAATTGTTCAAGCTGGGAGAATATGATCCTTATGCCATAAAGGAAATGTACAACACATAGATATGCTGTAGGCTTTGAATTACAATGGTTTAAATTGGCTGCCAAGGATTATCCTATAATTACCGGTGGGAAACAAAATGTTCTTATGTTCTGTATGCTTATATTGAATGTGAATATTTACAAACACATTCACTGAAAAAGCCAAAAATACCTGAAAGTCTGCAAAGCAGACACGGTCGCCCATAGGCACGATCGCCATAAGGCAGGCACAATCGCCACCGGCACAATCGCCGTAGGGCAGGCGCAATGGCCTTAAGCTCTGAAGATATGTAGTCAGCCAGACAATAATGTGTGGAGGAGCAGCTTGTTCCTGGCAGGCTAATATGCAGTCACCCACTCAACCCAGCCCAGTTTGGGGAGGAGTGACTGCATATACTAATAGCCTGCACATGTGAACGATACCAAACATGTCAGCCATAGATGGGTGGTGACCCACCATACAGGATATCAACCCTGGCTGATATGACAGCGGGTTGCCCTGTATCTCCAAGGTGGGCCACACTGGCTGACATCTTGGGCTCCCCCACCAACTAGCAAACTACATACAAAGATACTAATGCATACTAATAAAATGCGGGTGTTAGTACTGCATTTTGGCCAAAACGCATAGGCTGACGGACCGCGTCGAGGTCACACCGCTTCCGTCAGTACCTACGCTAACTCACAATAAATTACATAAAATCACAGAGGTGAGGAAAAAGAAAAAAACACATTCACTGAAAAAGCCAAAAATACCTGAAAGTCTGCAAAGCAGACACGGTCGCCCATAGGCACGATTGCCATAAGGCAGGCACAATCGCCACCGGCACAATCGCCGTAGGGCAGGCGCAATGGCCTTAAGCCCTGAAGATATGTAGTCAGCCAGACAATAGCGTGGAGCTGCTCCTCCACACATTATTGTGCAGGCTATTAGTATATGCAGTCACTCCTCCCCAAACTGGGCTGGGTTGAGTGGGTGACTGCATATTAGCCTGCCAGGAACAAGCTGCTCCTCCACACATTATTGTCTGGCTGACTACATATCTTCAGGGCTTAAGGCCATTGCGCCTGCCCTACGGCGATTGTGCCGGTGGCGATTGTGCCTGCCTTATGGCGATCGTGCCTATGGGCGACCGTGTCTGCTTTGCAGACTTTCAGGTATTTTTGGCTTTTTCAGTGAATGTGTTTTTTTCTTTTTCCTCACCTCTGTGATTTTATTGAATATTTACAAATGTGCAGTTTACACATTTCAATAGCAAAAATGTTTTCATTTTTACAAAACGTTGGGTTTGCAAAATATCAATTAATAATGAAAAACGTTTTTGAATATAAAGTGGTATGTTTCTTAATTCCAATTTCCATGACAAAGTCCTTATAGTTCTGTTTATATGTATACAAGTCAAACTGTGGTGTCAGACGAAGGACTTCTATCACCAACACCGCAGCACGGATAAATATTCCATGTGGCTTCTCTCTTGCAGCTCCCACAGTAATGTATACACAGTGCACATATGCTCACATACTGCAGATATTATATATCTTTTTCTGCCACAGCATGAGAAAATGAGAACATCACTTGCTGGATTTACTCTCGCCAATGTCATGCAGAGATTGCAAAAGATCAAACCAATTACTAAAATCATTTAGTGCATTGATGGACACAAGCAATGAAAAGGTGTTCAGCTGTTTGAATTAACCAGCATCCTTGATCACATATGTCCTTCTGCTCTCATAAGAGAATCTTTCAAAGTTTCAATGTTACGTTTTCTTCTTATTGTCTCTGCACAGAAAGAATAATGGGCTCATTTTTGCTTTAAGATTTCTCTACTACAAAGCCTCTGTAATTTCTTTCTCTACTTTAATAGAGTTGCTTTTGTGAAATTGCTGCATTGAATCTCAATTTAGTTTTTTTTCCTGCCTCAAGACAAAATAATATATAAAATATACCAAGTGAATATGTTGTGCAACCAGAATCATCATAAAGTCAATAGTAATGCTGTGCTTTACAAACAAAACAGGTTATAGATTGGCCAATTACTTATGCAATACAGGGTCCCAGAACCACTTCATATGGGCAAATATTATCAATTGCTGAGTTCATCAACAGTAAAAATGGAAAGAAGTTATATGGGATTTAAATATTATGTAAATGAAGCTCCATATTGTATAATAAAAAGGTATGCAACTTTCAAATATACCGTCTTTCAATGTACCACAGCTTTCAAGGACTTTTCTTCTACATAATAAATTCAAACTTTTATTACTTACATTCAGAGGCTAAAGGGATCCTGTCAGCAGTTCTGAGCACCTAAAACCACTTACAGATATGGAACACTGATGTAGAGTGGATTCCAAAATGTAGCTGATTATATATAGTTACTGTACAAAGCGTAACTTTGTAAACAGACTTTAAAATTTCCCACTTTGCATGCTAATGTCTGTCGAATGGTCTAGTCCAGTAGTGGCGAACCTATGGCAGAGGCGGCACTCAGAGCCTTCCCAGCTGGCACTCGCCACCGTCGGCCGCTCACCACATTAGTAAATACTGGCAGGGGTGCCGCAGTTCCCCTGCTGGTATTCACTCAGCAGCGCTGATAGAGGCGCTGATCCCGGCACACACTGTGATGTCAGTGTGCAGCTGGGATCCTCCTCCCCCCTCCTCTGACGTCTCCTACTTGGTTCCGTGAGAGCAGGGGAGGGGAGGAGGTGTCTGGCAGCACATCACAGTATGCTCCTGGGATCAGTGGCAGCAACAGCGCCAAGCAGAGGAGGTGGGAGGGGGGGGATTTGGGTCTCAGAGGGAGGGGGGTCTATTACTACAGGGACCACTGTGGGATGTCGCTATTACTACTGGGGGCCAATGTGGGATGTCACTATTACTACTGGCTACTGTGGGATGTCACTATTACTACCAGGGACGCTGTGGGATGTCACTATTACTACCAGGGACGCTGTGGGGATGTCACTATTACGACTGGGGCCACTGTGGGATGTCACTATTACCACCGACACCACTGTGTGGTGTCACTATTACTACTGGGGGGCCACTGTGGGATGTCACTATTACGACTGGGGCCACGGTGCCGTGTCACTATTACCGATGGGGCCGCTGTGTGGGGTCACTAATACCGATGTGGCCGCTGTGCGGGGTCACTATAACCACAAAAGCCGCTCTGGGGGAGTCACTATTGGCGCTGGGGCTGCTCTGGGGGGGTCACCCTTACTGCTGGGGCCGCTCTGGGGGGGGGGGGGGTGAGGTCAATATCACTGCTGGGATATGCTTGCACGAGGTGGAAATGCTACAGAATGTCCTCAGCGGAAATTTCCATGGCAAATTCCACAGCATTTCCGCATCCAAAAGAAGTCAAAATCTGCACCCAGTCTATTTTGAAACAGCCTTGTCCTTTTAAGAACGATGGAGGTAAAATTCATATGTCGTGATAAGCCCCGCCCCCTGACATGTTGGCACTTTACAATAATTAAGTGGGTTTTGAGTTGCAGTTTGGGCACTCGGTCTCTAAAAGGTTTGCCATCACTGGTCTAGTGGATAGTCCAGACCTTCTCTACTGCCCAGAGCTGGTTTCATAATCCTGCCCCTTTTTGCCTCTGTGATGTGGATAGAGATAGTGGTAGCGTAGAAGAAAAAAGGAAGTGCAATGGTCCTGCCCCCCTCCATAATGTCATGCATGTCATATCTTATGTAGATGCACTGTGCAAAACTGTCTTGTCATTCTGTTATGTGTATTGCACAGCTGCAGCATGTGATGGGTAAATTGTCTGCAAAGCATGGAGACTAAATGTAACAATTCTGTCCTGTCATGTGGTATGAGAGAGGCTATGAATGTGAGTGCTTGAGAGCGGGAAAGGAGTTCCATGTCTTCTGGAGTTGGAGTCAGGAGGTCCAGCTGCATGAGAGCACCTTCAGCCCTCATGAAGTGAAGCATAGAAGAGGAGGAGAGGTTTCCTGTCGTGAATGTATTTGTGAGGAGAAAGGAGTGAGCGCCACCTGAGAAGAGGGAGAGCAAGCGCAGTCGTGAGTGAGTGTATTAGGGCCCAGTGCAGAGGTACTATGTCTTATATATTCCTACGTTGGCATCTGAAGTCTGGATCACCGCGTAGAGGTACACCCATTATGTCTGTCATGCATGAGTTATCTGAAGTCTGGATCACTGTGTGGAGGTACTACTATCAAGTTTATTTAATTGCATGCACTGTCTTTACTTCAAAGTGTGCCTTGTATCCTGCTAAAGTTACGTTGAGTAAAAGTTGTTCCAGGCCCTGACCATTCCTGGGGACCTGAGGTACTATTGAACTGTCTGTGGCTCAGTTATTTCCCCACCGATGTTCATACCAGGGGGTACTGGAATGGCGGCCTGTTTTCCTGTTAATTGGGCATCCCCATGCCAAGGGTGTCCGGAAGTGGCGCAGCGCTGCCCTGGCCTACTATGTGCATTCCTCTGGGAGGGAGCCTGGTAAGTGCTGCCATGACAAGCCAGCATCTTGCCCTCCCAGCTCCTCAGCGTAGGCCATGTTTTCAGGGTCACCCTATAGGACTCTGCAGAAGGAATTGGAGCTACTCTGATAAAGCTACAGTGAGGAGATTAGTGGAGTAATTGTTCCTCCTGATACACAAGCAGCTGTCCTTCTGAGCCACATGGCTGTGTATATCCAGCGTGACTGAAGAAGGGGCTTATTTTGCCTCAAAACGCTATGCGTTTCAGCAGTCAGATATTTTACAACCCTTAGTCCTTATTCACATGACCGTATAATTACATGAAAGAAGAATTGTCGCAATCAAGTCCCAATCTTTATTCGCATATTTTCAGCCATTCACACGGACTGCATATCGACAAAACATTACGCAGAAGCAATGAAAAACATTGATCGCTGTAAAATGCTCAGCATGACCAATAATATGTAAATCAGGCCAGTTGTCATCTTGTCTCAGTGTTGTACACTGGATAACTCCCTTCCCCTCCCTTTTACCCAATTTCCATTGAAATCTATGGGAGCTTCCTACGTATTCGGTCCATAGATAGGACAAGACCTATCTTTTCACGCCACATATAAACTCAGTGACCGAAAACAGTCGCATGTCAGCTATTGTTCCCGACACAACTTTTTTACATGCCCAAAAATCGTTCATCTGAATGAACCCATTGAAATCCAATGCTTCGGATGGTGGTGATTGTTGGGTGATTTTTTTGCGTGACAAAATACCTGTGTAGATACGGTCATCTGAATAAGGCCTCGGGGTACATGCACAAGAATGAAGAAAGGTTTTTGCCAGAGATTCTCGGGCGCAACATTAGTCAGCACACAGACATCCCATCAATGTGCTGTCCATTGTGCAGCAGACCACACATTGACATGTGCTATTCTTGTCCAAAAATCAGACAAGAATAGGAAGTGGTGCAATTTTGTTTTATTCTATTCTATTCAATTTTGTTTTATTAACTATTAAACAGAGCTAGGTGTGTAGCTCTGCTGTGTGTATGTAAGCTTTGTTGTCTGTGTAGCATTTCATACAAGGAGTAAAAATATATATAAAGGGGTAAAGAGGTTTTTCTGAGTAGAATATTTTATTTTTTTTTTAAACCATGCTGATCATGCTCAAAAATAATTAAAAAAATGTGTACTCACTACTCCTGGGTTCCCACAGCTCCAGTGCCCTATCTCCATTCTCCATGATGCAATCTCTTTATAGGCAGTCAGCTTGTTTACAGAACATTATAGGTTGCTGTAGCCAATCACTGGCCTCTGTGGTCCACCTCTGAGATGTGTGAATGACTGCAGCAATCTGTGATGTTCCATTCTCAGACTGACTCTGCAGCTGGTTAAGGGCTGTTTCAGACGACCGTATATCGGCCGGGTATTCACGCCGGCCAATATACGGCGTCTCTGTCTGCAGGGGGGAGGAGGCTGGAAGAGCCGGGAGCTGTGCTCTGAGCTCCCACCCCCTCTCTGCCTCCTCTCCACCCCCTCTCCACCCCTCTGCACTATTTTCAATGAGGGGAGGCTGGATGGGGGTGGAGCTAATTCCCGGGAACTTACCCCACCCCATACCGCCTCCTTTCATTGCAAATAGTGCAGTAAGGCGGAGAGGAGGTGGAGAGGAGGCAGAGAGAGGCGGGAGCTTAGAGCACTGCTCCTGGCTTTTTCAGCCTTCTCCCCCTGCAGACAGAGACTCCATATATCGGCCGGCATGAATACCCGGCCGATATACGGTCATCTGAAACAGCCCTAATAGAGATGCGGTGGTGGAGCTGTGGGCACCCTGCACAGTTGAGCAAAGGCTGTCTTCAATGTTTTTGGGCATGGCCACCACTATTTTAAAAAATACTGAAAATCCCTTTAAAAAGACACACAGTAAAGCAAAGCAGATAAAGCAGAACATGTAGACATGTTACACAGACATCTAAATGTATAGCAAAATGTAAAGAGTCCACATGCGCCATTACCATTTCTTCTAATCGTCAGAAAATGAGAACATGCTCAGTTTAACAATAGCAGACTATTGGCTATTAACACTCTCACCCACACTAGAATACGGAGAATGGAGGCACTACCCTAGAGAATGAAAGGTACCGGTATTAACACCTCCCCTTCCTTAGGCCAGAAAGGAAATTTCAATTAGCGTGAAATATTTTTTTCCTATTTTTTTTGTCTAAAGCAGGAGTGCGTCTTATAGTCAGGTGTGTCTTCTAGTTAAAAAATACGGTATATGCTTTTTCTAAGGGAATGTATGCTGCCAAGGATTTGTCAATTTAAGGCAATGTCCACATTTTCTTTATTTAATGCATTTATTGTCTTTTATTCAACTCCACAATGAATGACTTGTGCTCTGTGTTTTTGGTCTCCATTAGAGATGAGCGAGCGTACTCGTTAAGGGAAATTACTCGAGCGAGTATCGCAATTTTCGAGTACATGCCTGCTCGTCCGAAATGATTTGGGGGCCGGCGGGGGTGAGTGGTGAGTTGCAGGAGTGAGCCGGGGGGAGAGAGAGAGATCTCCCTTCCGTTCCCCCACGCTCTCCCTCGCCCCACGCCAGCCCCCAAATCTTTTCTGGCCAGCAGGCATGTAATTTCCCTCGAGTAATTTCCCTTAACGAGTACGCTCGCTCATCTCTAGTCTCCATGCTAATTAGTTTTAATTAAATGTGGAATGAATATATATTATATATATAATAACATAGCATTGTAATTGTTTAGAACAAAAAATTACTTTTCCATCTTAAGATAAGAAAAATCACTGATTTCTGTGCTCTGACTGATGCTTCCATTGTAATGCATTATGACTTGCTGAAGATAAGCCAAAATTGAAAAGTGAACCAAAGAATGCAATTTAATAACTGCTATCTTTTGGGAGAAAACAAGCTTGTGAACTGTATCCAGTACGGAATACAAAATTAATTTACAAGCAAATAACAGGAGAGCCCATTGATCCATGCTGCCTAGGTTTGATCAATTCTCTATTTCAATGTGCAAAACTATACAACATGTACAGTTATACAGAAATGACTGCAACGTATTGTGACTCTGTGTATAATGGCTGTTCTTTGTTAACATACATCTACAGTATCTACAATATATGCTAGTGTCAAGGCATAGTACGTTAGACAGTTACAGCATTATCCAGGAAGGCTAGGTAACCAAAGAAGATACTGATACTGCTGCATTTATAAGAGGGCAAAATGCCAATTGTCAAGCGCCTCCACCACCACCTAGAGCCCCCATCTCCCAGTTGCATCCAGTACTTTCCAGGTAGTGATGAGTGAAACTTTGAAATGTTCGGTTCGCCAAATTTCAGCGAAAAGTTTAGTTCGGACCAAAATGGAATTTAGCATTATTGCTAAAACTGGCATATAACACTGTCTAAAGCCTCTTTCACACAACCGTATGCATTTTTATGCTCGCCTGATCACACCGGAAAAATCACACGAAAAAAAAATAGCTGCGATCAAGTCCCAATCTTAACTAGCATTTTTGCTGCCGCGCAATTACAAAAAAGTATGTTGCTGCGCTGAAATCCATCGGTCGGCATAATTCCTCGGAATGACTACTGATGCTTAAATAGAGCCAGCTGTCTTCTTTTCCCAGCATTGGACGCAGCTAAACTCCCCTTCCATAGGAGTCTATGGGAACGTCCAGCGTATCTCGTCAAAAGATAGGGCAAGACCTATCTCTTCACGCTGCAATAAAATTGATTGCTATTTTTCCAGGCACAATTTTTTTTTTTACACAGAATACATTGGAATCTAGTGCTTCAGATGGTTGCAAGTTTTGGGCCTAAGAGCCATAAAAGCCCTGTATAACACTCTTAGGTCACCTTAGGAGTGTATTAAAGTACTTTTAAGCTGTCTTTAAGGCAAATTTAATGAAGAAAAATGTTTTTTTTTAATTTTTCCTTCTCATTTTTCTTTCTACTTTTTTTTCCTTCTTCCTCCTCCGGCTATTAACAGAGTTCATCCGAGACAAACTGTCCAAGGTTGAGGTTCATACCGAACCAAACGTTCAGCAAAGTTAGACGCAAAATAGGATTTGACTATTTTGGTTCACTCAACTCTATTCCCAGGTAAAATATGAGCGTTTGAAAGGTTTAAAAAAGTATCTCTTAAAATATACAAGCTTTAGCACACAACAGAAAAGGTGATTATGTACCTCCTTCCATACAGTTGTTAAAGGAGTTTTCCAAGTAAGGTTGCCTGTCCACGGGCGATAAATCAGGCTCTGTAAAGCTTTCCATAGCGTTTCTATGGTAAGTGCAGTGCCGGCGTCCACGAGCAGAGAAACATAGCGATTCTCCGTTCGCAGGATTTAAACCGTAGCATGCTGCAATTGCCGCGATTCTCCGTGGTGAGTCTTATCTGTTAGGCTCACGGAAGAGACCTGTCAACTCTCATTCCCCGCAGTGGAATATTGCTAGCGATATTCTGCCTCGGCCGTGGACAAGGGAGCCTTAGTCAAAGGTTCGAGAGAAGGCATAACATGTCTACAAAAATAAATAAATAAAGCATACATAGGGCTAATGCCCATGGCAGGATTTCCGCCGCGCTTCACCGTGCCCCACCGTGAATACGTGCCCCGCCCACCCCCGGCCGTGTCATATGACACTGCCGGCGCATCATATGACAATGATGATTGGTTAACCTAGCCTCGATTTTTATTGGCTGACGCCGCGCTATGTTAGCCAATCAGAGCATTAGCTTTCTGGAGGCGGGGCTTATACGCCGGAAAATACGGTAGGTCTGAAGAAAGCTTAAGGCTCTGTTCACATGACATTTGAGGACCCAGATGGAGGTGTATACATATACCTTTATCAGAAGCCTCTGAAATGGGCCACTGTACATGCCCATTATTAAGAAACCATATACTGCATGGTACATGTTTTTGTGAGATGACTCTGTATATGAAAGTTCAGCAGGCTACATTTTCCCATACAGTTTCCAACATATGGATATGGGCCTTGGAAAACCTTCACCAGAATGTGGTCTAAAAATATTGTCGATATAGCCTAAGTTAGCCACATATCACATGAAACCTTTACCATTATCCACCAAAAAATAGTCCTGGAACCATCTTTCGGGCCAGAATACATCTGCGGCTACATGGGCAGCTATGCGAGTCCATGGCAGCCACCGGAGGTGGGAGGGAGTTTAGCAGCATGGAGCTAAGTGTCGGCCTCTCCTGCCTCCTCCCATTGCTGGCTGTGGACAAGGGGCGGGATGTGGGCAGAGCTAAGCTTCCACTCTCTCCCTGCCCCTTGTCCATAGCCATCAATGGGAGGAGGCAGGACGGGCCGGCGCTTAGCTCTGCCCCCGTCCTGCCCCCTCCCCTTGCAGAGAGCCAGTGGGGAGGAGAAGAATTGTGAGCTTGCTATGGGAAGCAAGGGAAAAGGGGCAGTGGCATGGTAGTCTTGGCGCATATGCGCCGGGACCCATGCCGTCTGAACAGGCGCACAAATGTTTGATTTGTGCGCCCATTCACCAATTTTATCTTTTCCAGCAAAGCATATATCAGCCACCCGTGAAAAAGGCCAGCTGATATATGCATGTGGGAAAGAAGCCTTAATGAGATGATTGCTGCAAAGTTTTCTGTACATATCAGAATGTGATAGACTAGTAGTATGCTCTATAGTCATTTTGAAAATGCAAGATATTTGGATTTAAAAAAAAAAATAGAGACTGATCGACAAAAAGAAAATCACCAAAATTCTGAAAAAATGTTCAACACAAAAATGTGATTTATATAATATGATGAGACATTCACTTTACGTTCTTGCAAATCAGACAGATGTTGGCAAAAACCTTTACTAGATACTAGAAAATAGTTCTGCATACCTAAAGATGGAAGTATCTATTTACCAGACTCAAGAATTACAGCAACGTAAAAGCTGAATTAGTTTCACGAGAATAAAAAAAAAAACACAATAAGATTTACCCATTACCCAGTATCAGTGTTGCTAACAAGCTGATCAATTAAATAATTAACAAAGTCTTCATGAGGGTTCGGTAGGGCATGGCCAACGTACATCCAAGATACCGCCAATTCAGTACAGCTCACAATTGAATTAAATGTTAACTGGCTGTCGATAGTTAATAGTCGTGCAAGTTGCCTGAAATGTGCAGACTGATGTGACAGAACAGGGATGATAAGAGTCCTCTCACAGCTTATGGCTAAAGACTCCAGTGATGTCACAGTAAAGAATATTAAACATAGTTTCATAATACAATTGTAATGATGTCACAGTGATGTCAAAAAAGTAATAAACAATGGTGTCACAGTACTGAGATAAATAATGCACAAATAATTATAGTAGTGTTAAACGTACAGAGGTGATATACTTGATGATAAAGCTAGACATAGTCTAAAAGTAAAATTCCTGCTGGATCCACTTCTAGGTTTGACTCAACTGCCTCAAAAATTAAAATTGGGTGTTTAAAAAAATGTATAACATTTACCTGGTTGCACTCTAATCACTGACTTTGATTGTTAGGTGCCATTGGCTTGAAGATACCAGCGGCATCATGGGGACAAAGCACACAGCCATCCAGATAATTCAGTATATTGTGCTCGTGTGTGTGTTTTTTTTAAATCTGAGTTTGGAGTATGCTGACTTGGCCTAACAGACAGGGCAGCAGACAATCTGCGTTACTATTCCACAACATGTGAGTTGGAGTGCTTGATGCTCTATTTTAACCCCTCTGTATGGATTACCCGTGTCACTTAGTGTTTAACAACCTTGTGTTCTAGTTTTATGTTATTGACTGACTTCTATGATTCTGACCTTGGATTTGCCTGTCTACCCTTTTGCCTGCTGTTATGGTTCCTGTAGTCGTCCTGGTATTTGATTTTGTCTGTTCCACACTATGATTGTGATTTACCCTTTGGCTGTGACATACTCAAATTTCCCTATATCATCCCCTGGCTTGTTTGACATAGTTGTTTGCTTGCTCTATCAATTAGCAGATCCTCAAAGAACACAACTTGAAGATTTACAGCACCAGAGACTATATCCCCTAATGAGGGTTTAACCCCTTGAGTGGCACGCCCGGAAATTTTCCCGGACGAGCTCCACTGCTCATAGCGACATAGCCCGGAAGATTTCCGGGCTATGTATCACTATGGGAGCTGCAGAGCACAGTGCCACAAGCTGTGGTATTGTGCTCTGCCTGCACAGACCCACAGAGAACAAAGCAAGGGCTTTGAAAAACCAGCAGAAGATATTGCCGATCTGCCGGCAATCTCCTGCTTTGTTTACAGGTTGCCATAGAGACCATCGGCTTGTCAGAAGCAAGCCAATGGTCTCTGTGGCAGGGAGAGCTTGGTGCTTGGCTGTGAGAGGACAGCTAGGTACCTGCTCTTACAGCAGAGATCAGAGAAAACCTCCGATCTCTGCTGTGTTAACCCTTTACATGCTGCAGTCTATGTGACTGCAGCATGTAAAGGGCTGTCACTGCAGCAAGTAAAGGGCTGTCACCATCGGACCCCCGGAATGTGATCAGGGGGTCCTGATGGGTCCCTGTGGAAGTCCCCTAAAGGGACAAAAAAAAATTATTTAAAAAATTATAAAAACACTTGTCTCCCTTTACTTTGTAAAAAATCAAAAATACAATCACACATGTGGTATCCATGCGTCATAATGACCCAGAGAAGGAAGTTAATACATTATTTAACCCCTTAATGACATGGCCACTTTTTTTCTTTTTTCCCCATTTCTTTTTTTCCTCCCCCCTGTTTAAAAAATCAAAACGTGTCCCGCAAAAAACAAGCCCTTATATGGTCATGTCAATGGAAAAATGAAAAAGTTATGGCTCTTGAGACGCAACTGCAAAATTAGTTGAAATTCAATGATTAGACCATTTTAAAAAACCTGCCCTGGTGGGCACGACAGGGTGGTAGGAAACCCGCCACTCAAGGGGTTAAAGGGTGAAGACTTAACTATCTGCTAACCAGAGTAGCCAGGGCTTAGGAAGCCGCCTTTACTCGGCCGATTATGGCTAAAAACCACAAGTCTTTCCTCTATATTTCCCATTAGTTTTTGAATCTATTTCCTGCTTTGGCTCAAAAAAATTGCATAAAAATGTGACACTTTTCCTAAAAGAAATCTGTGTGTGAAATCACCATACTTTAGTAGGTCTATGAATTTCTACTTGGACTAGTGGCAGATGTTACAAAATCACAACTTAATCCAGAGAAAGTTTCATTTAGATGTACTGTCTGTAGCAGATTTGCTTTTTACTTTTTAATTCTGCTACAGTGTGCTTCGAGCAATAGATCTCAAATTGGATAGGGGATTACATTAGAAAAATAACATCCTCTTTTCTATATTTAATTCCTGCAAAAAAAATCACATTGATTTTAACTTTAACAGATCACATACTGATTTTCTTTTACAGAATGTATTGTAAAATTTAAGATGCAATGTTCTAGATACGCAATGAACATGATATTATTTAGCTTTTTAACCATCAACAACTTTTAGAAAGGGTTTGGGCTCCCTATAAAAGGTCCATTAATATGCTGGCAATGGCACAACCGCACACGGATCTGCCGCAGGTTTTTTGCCCTTCTTGAGTCATTTGGGAAACAATCCGGTTTCAAGGTCAACACCACAAAGTTTGAACTACTAGATATTTCTCCCAGGGGCAATTTACATAATATAGATGTAAAAAAAATCCCAGACACCTTGGAAAGTCCTCCATTAAATATTTAGGAATACATATAGATAATATCCCCTAACGTATATATAAATTTAATTATCCCCCAATTATACATAAAATTATAAACAAACTACATAAATGGAACAATCTCTCATTTTCATTTCTGGGACAATGCAATTTGATTAAAAGGATTAGTTTTCCAAAGCTTTGAGAGCTCTACTTGAGTAACGAACCCCATTGACTACAATGGGAGACTCGAGCATTTTTGTATGTGGGATGCCATGTCCCGAACTTCTTTTTTTCTTGGTTCGTGTTCTCTCTCTCGCGCGGGGAGGGGCCAAAACAGGCATGTCACAGCAGGGAGGAGCCGAAAACTGGGGCGGGGTCGAACACGGCGTGATGCTCGTGTAATGAGAACCATCGTGTACGCTAATACTCGAACGAGCATCAAGCTTGGCAGAGTACGTTCGCTCAACTCTATATACACTGTCTATATATACGGTCTTTATATGGTCCCAAAAACATCCACGTATCACTTTGAAAAATTTGTTACCCAAGATTAGAGGCGGACTAAATTTCCCAGATATATGGGCATATAGTGCAGCTAGCCTTATGCAATATTCGTTGGACTGGTTCAGGAGTCTATCCATTTCTCAAACTATGAGCTAGAAAAAGGCCTGCTGCATCCTTGGAGCCTAAACGCTCTCTCACACACAGACTTTTCTAACCTCCCAACTGCAACCAAACACACTTCCATGGCAAAATACCTTATCACTGTTTGGAAAATAGCCCGGAAAAACTATCGTCCATTGTTTAAATTGTCAAAACATATGGATTTATGGGGACTTGCAGAGTTCAAGGATGGGCAACAGAATAAAATTTTTGAGTTGCGGCATAATAGGGTAATTATGAAGGTTCAGCATCTTATACACCATAGGAATAGTGAGGAGCGTGCATACTCGCTAAGGGCAATTGCTCGAGCGAGCATTGCCCTTAGCGAGTACCTGCCCGCTCGAGAGAAAAGGTTTGGCTGCCGGCGGTGGGGGAGAGCGGGGAGGAACGGAGGGGAGATCTCTCTCTCCCTCTCTTCTCCCCCGCTCCCCCTGCTCACTGCCGCAACTCACCTGCCACCCACGCCGGCAGCCGAACCTTTTCTCTCAAGCGGGCAGGTACTCGCTAAGGGCAATGCTCGCTCGAGCAATTGCCCTTGGCGAGTTTTATCGCTCATCTCTAATAGGGAACCTAGGTACCAAACATTTGAGGAGTTACGTGATACATATGACTTGCCCATGTCACCTTTTTTTACCATACGTGTAAATACGAGATTTTTAAAGGGCTAGACTCAGGGACATGTCAAAAGAAGAAATAACTAACCCAGTCAATATGCTCACAAGAAGGTCAGCACAGAGACATTCCATATTGGATCTGTATTATCGATTTTGAGAAGGGTGAGCCAAAACAGACAATACACCTTTGTTTTAAAAATGGGTACAGGAACTACGGGACCCAGAGATACACCTAAAACTTGCCGAAGGTTGAATTTCTGTCAGAAAGGCTATAACAAATGAAATTTATGGAGCGATTTATGGCTTCAACATCCTGGAAGTCCAAACAGACTGCAGGCGTGTCCTAGATGCTTGCAACCAAAAAATGATTTTCTACATAGAATTTGGCAATGTCCTAAAATCCCAACACTCTGGGCAGCAGTCCAATCACTGTTGCAGGAAATCGAAGGATTATTTATTCCATCAAATCCACAAGTTTATGTATTTTGCTTCCTTCCTAACCGAGTGAAAAACATTAATTTGATTCACAATATCCTTATAATAAGCAAAAGGGGCCTGTTAGCAAAATGGTTGCAAGCCAAGCCTCCAATACTATCAGATATATTGCAACAGCTAAAACATTGAAAATGGAGAGACTGGAGATAGAAAGGCGTGCAGAATCCCAGCCATCAAAATTCTTTAGGAAACGGCTAGTTTTCATGGAAAGGTTTTTAGACTCAAACGAAATTATGGAATGCATGTGTCGATTTAGCAATACATCCTGGTATTACACCCAAAAAGGAGCGAATCATTAAGGGTGACAGAAAATAACATAAGACAATATTATTATTAAGCCATTTGAAGATAATATATATCAGAGAAACGAATGTTCAAAATGACAGCAACCCAATGTTTATGCTTCAAACAAAGGGTTTCTCATGCTGGCAAAGACACATAAGAAAACACGCTGTTCAAATATTAACCTTTTGAGAGTCCAGGAAAAAATACAATAAATGATTATATATCTTCTGTGAAGAGTCAGATTTTCATGTGGTGTGCAGACTTCAGACTGCAGGCAGAGCAGGAACCAAAAAGTGGATGAGCATAAAAAATACATCTCATCACCTCCCCTAATAGCACCATAAGAGCTTGTTCAGACAAGCGTGTGTTTTGCGCACGTATAATGCAAGCTTCTAAAAGAGCCAATGGGTTCTTATAGAAGCGTTCATATGTGCGGAATTTGAAGTGCAAAACAGCGTGCACCTAAAAAAGATGTGCATGTTCTGACTCCTATGATAGCAGGAGTTATTGGGAACTCCTGCGCATGGAATAGTTTTCCTGCTGCTTACAGCAGGACATTTAAGAGGTCCTTCTGGCTAGAAGCAGCTTTTAAATGTCCTGCTGTTAACTCCTTAGTCCCTGTGGCAAGTCCCCTCATTGCTGAACCCAGTGACAGCACTGTCACAGTGTTCAGTGATAATGGGACTCCCCGCGGGGATGCTATCCCGTTGCTTTCAATGGGGTCGGCGATGCTGCCGCCACGTTGAAGGCAATGGAATTAAGGCAACCCACGCAGCAATGATTTTCACAGGGGAACTTGAAATGTAAGCCCTACCTCGAAAATCATCCCTAGCTGCAGAAACACAAAATTCTAACACACCTAGAAGCGCTGTACAGCTCTTCTCTGTGGTCCTTGGCTCGTCTTCTGTATTTCTGGTGGCTGGGGATTGAAAAATATCTCTATATCTCTAAGGCCTCATTCATACAAACTGCAATTGGTTTGCACAAGTGTCCAGGAAGAATCAATTTCCCATGCTATGGGCGCTATTTGCTGCGAATCCATGGTGGCGATGCCAGATGCGGATGCTGCAGCAAATATCTGTCTGTGGGCAGGAGCCCTAACGTGCGTGGCAGCAATGCAATGCAAGATTATTCTCAAGACAAAGCATTGCTAATGCTCAAAAATCAAGGGAAGAAAGACGCAATTTTGCCGTGACTTTCTTGCTGCAAAATCGCAATCGCCTGTGTGAAATTAGCCTAACTTAGTTTGTGGTGCTATAAGGAGATGACCGGTTCCCTTTAACCCTTTCCAATCCAATTTGTATCCTGGTTTTCCTAAGGGGCTTACTCTTTTTCTGCTGTTATACAACGGCGCTATCTGCTGGCTAAAGCCAGTACTGCATGAGGTGACACGTTGGATAGGCTCCGACAGCAGAGAGGCTGGCAATATACAGTAAGAGAACTCTGACGGATGTCTTCCAACATCGGAGCTGTACAGCCTTAAATCATAATGTCTTCAGAGGTCAGACAGTGGATTGAAAAGGGTTAAGATTTTTTAATTTTGGAATAAATTAAGTGTTTAGAAACTATGGATTTCATCTAATTGAACGTTTGATTATAGGATGTGGTGAATACAATCATATTTTGATTTGTACATGTAGAGAAATCCTAGTTTTGCTAATAGTTACTGCGGCTGTGCGATTCAACATCCAAGGTTTAGAATGCCCTTTTACTACCCTGTAGTCTATATCTCTAAGGCCTCACTCATACAAGCATTCTTACGTGGCTATTTTGCCCGCGATAAAACATTGCCAAAAATCGCTACCATATGAAGCAATAGATTCCAGTGCATTCATTCACATTGGCGATTTTCAGGCGTGACGTAAAATTGGCAAATTCGCTGATTTGTCTTGCAGTGTCAAAAGATAGGTGTTGACCTTGAGGGTGAGAGTTTACCTGTGTCCAACACCGGTGAAAGAAGTCGACTGGCTCCATTTAAGCTAAAAGAAGCCATTCTGCTGACAATCGGAATTCTGCGCTGCAGCGTTTTTATCATGATAGGATCGTGCGAATGGACAAAAAAAGCGAATTAATTTCGGAATTAGATCGCGGCTATTTTTCTCTTTGCGATTTTTGGCCGCGTGAAATCGCATACGCTCGTGTGAATGAGGCCTAATGCTGTTTACTAAAATAAGGGGTTTGGAGCATGTGTTCTTCAAAAGTATTCCCCCCATTGGAATTGCTTTAATTGTGTGAGACGGGATGAAGCGGCATCCAGAATAGTATTGGCTGATAGAGATTTCTAATATAAAGATGTGGACATTATATGTGAGATGTAATTCCCCTTAAGGGCGTATTTATGTGCGACCGCTGGCGCCATAAGTGTGAACGAGTGCACAAAATCTAACGTTTGTGCACCCGTTCAGATGGCCGAGGCCCGGCGGATATACGCCGAGACCGCAATACCATTGGGCGAGGAGAGTCAGCTTAACTTTGCTAAACTGTCTCCCCCTTCCCTCCCTTCCAGCTGTTTGCAATGGGAGGGGACGGGGTGGAGCTAAGCTACCTCCCCCTCCCTGCCCCTTGTCCACAGCCAGAAATGGGAGGGGGCAGAGCTTAGCTCCACCTCCATCCCGACACAACCTCCTCCCATTGCAAACAGCCGGAGAGGAGGAGAGAAGGGGGAGATTGTTTAGCAGTCAAGCTGCTAAACTCTCTCCCACCTCCCTTCTCCTGCAGCTGTCATTGGCTCCCATAAGAGTCTATGTACCGGCCAATGTATACCGAGCAAAAAAGAATAGTTCCAGGACTATCTTTACTGGCCGTCTGGGTGCTTTTATGCCGCAGAAATACGTTTGTGTGATCTGCTGCATTGGAATTCAATGCAACAGATGGTAGCGTATATCGGCCAGCTGTGAAAACGGCGGCCGATATACGCTTGTGTGAATAAGCCCTAAGAGTTAGATCCAGAAAAATAACTTGATAATTGTTGCTATTACCTATAAAACTCAAATAAGATTGATTTTCATTCACATTGCTAAAAAAATCCTGGATAGGCGAGACATTGTGATCCCAGATTATCAAAAGGGCATCGATGAATCGCCCACACCAGATAATACATGAATGAGAAAGACTATCTTGGGTGAATATGAACTTCTCTTCCCACTGAGTAAGAACTGCTTGTTCAAAAGGCATTGGCTCTAATGCATGAACCTTGGGTCTGCTGTCATTTTTAATATTTTATGAAGTAAGTTTAAATAAAGTCTCTGGGATTTTATTCCTGTCCTGGATCATTTCCTGTATATCTTCTCTTCTTTCGCTCAAGCCAGCGTTTCTTCAATACACTGATCTGTAATGGAGTCGGACTATAATTGTTTAGCGGGTGAATCTATCTTTATATGAACTAGGTTTAACTGTAACTGGCCACACAGCAGCCGTATCACTATACACTGAAGTGCCAAAAGTCATGGGATAGCAGATGGTTGCAGCTAGGGGGTCATGTAACAACTTGTCAATACTGTTACATGTGCATGTACCAGTTTTCTGGATACACAGACTACTAAGCACCCAGGAGCTCCTAGCACTGATATTATTTCACTTACTACTTTATGTATATATCTAAATAAATGTTAGACCTCCATTTGAAAAAATAAATACTATATGTGTAAAAATGATAAACTAAAGGCCTTTCTGTCACAAAAAAGATACCTATGGCGCAGATTTTAGACGCATCCACCATGCAGAAGAAGATCCGGCTACAATGGAGGAGACCTGCGCCACGTGCAGAAAGGCGAGAAAATGTAATTTTTGGCCTCATGGCTGCGGGCACGGCTGGAAACCACTGCAGGATTCTGCACTGGGAGGGAGTCCATGCATGCCTGTGGATATGAGGCCTAAAACTTCTGTATTTCAAGGATCCATTTAAAATATATTGCTGCTTGTCTAGTTCAAAAGATACTTATCTGTTTCCAACAAGTATTGTTCTAAATCGTAGCATTTCAAATACCTATCTGTTTCCAACAAGTATTGTTCTAAATCGTAGCATTTCAAATACATACCAGTGAACAGGTATTTAACCCGTTTAGAACCAGGCACAGTAAATTACGTTGTCTGGTCCTGGGCTTAAAGCCCAGCTGTATGTAAAATTATGGCGGAGATTTAAGCCTCCTGCTTCTGCAATCAATCAGAGGGTGGACGGGTTGTCAGCTGTTAGTGACCCTGTTTTTAACCCTTTCTGTCTTCTCCTTTCCCAAGTACACAGTGCTCAATGAGTGCTATGTACTGAAAAGTGAAAGCAGAAGTGTAACTTCCACGATGGGAGCCTGGAGGTCCCAGAAGACCCTTATCACCTCTGCCAGTGAGTAATGTCACTACAAAGGATGTTTTTCCCTGTAACTGGTGCTCCTATGAATACAAAAATTATGTGAATGTCCACCAGAGGTCTTATATGATGTCAAGGGGGACATATAGTAAAAAACATAATTACATACATGAGTAAAACAAATTTACAGAATAAAACAACAATATATACATATATACATACTCGCTACGGACAAATACTCAAGCGAGTATTGTCCTTTTCGAGTACCTGCCCACTCATGAGAAAAGATTCGGGTGTCGGCGGGGTGAGCGGTGTGTTGCGGTAGTGAGCAGGAGGGAGCTGGGGGAGACAGAGAGATCTTCCCTCCCCGTTCCCCCCTGCTCTCCCCCGCCAACCCCCGCCGGCACCCGAATCTTTTTTCACGAGCTGTAGGTACTCGAAAAGGACAATACTCGCTCTAGTATTTGTCCTTAGCGAGTATGCTTGCTCATCACTAAAAATAACCCCAAACCGACGCCAACCAAAACAGTCGCCGTACGCACCCTGTAATCCAAAACCATACATATTATATATCAAAGCATCCAAAACAAAATGAGACCCGTTCCTGCACTTTATTTTAGCGCAAATATACAAATTAAAAAGAAAATTACTATAAATGTGTAAAAAAATCATTTTTTTAGCTTTGTACCCCCGGCCCCCAATAAAACTAAAAAACGGGGAAAAAAGTCAGTGAAAAAGATATTTAAAAAAAGCTCTATATGTCATAAAAAAAAAATGCAGGAAAAAAAATAGGGCAATAAAACTACCACAAGGGTAAAATACATAAATGGTGCCTGGTCCTTAAGGGGTTAAAAATAGAGATGAGCGAGCGTACTCGTTAAGGACAGATACTCGAGTGAGTATTGTCCTTTTCGAGTACCTGCCTGCTCGCCCGCAAAGATTCGGGTGTCAGTGGGGGGGGATGAAGATCTCTTTCTCTCTCTCTCCCCCCTGCTCACTCCTGCAACACAACGCTCACCCCCGTCGGCACCTGAATCTTTGCGGGCGAGCAGGCAGGTACTCGAAAAGGATGATACTCACTCAAATATCTGTCCTTAACAAGTACGCTCGCTCATCTCTAGTTAATAACAATTAGAACCAATCACAAGTAAGTAAATTAATTTGCAGCATGGAAACACAGCCAGCACAGGCATGAAATAAAAGCAGAGAAAGTCATAAAAGTCATAAACATAAAATCTTTCTTACCTCTATTATGAGAACAAATTGATAAATATATTGTAGATTGCTTCTACAGTTCTTGAATCAGAAGGAAAAATCCAAGCAGTTTATCTGTTTAGAAAAAGTTTCTTCCAATTTCCATCCCTAAGGGCTTATTTAGACGACCTTATATCGGCTCGGTTTTCACGCCGATATACGGTGTCCTTGTCTGCGGAGGAGGGTGGAAGAGCCAGGAGCAGGAACTGAGCCCCTGCCCCCTCTCCGCCCCCTGCCACTATTTGCAGTAGGAGGGAGCGAGACAGGGGCGGAGCTAAGCCCCGGTGCTTAACTCCGCCCCCGCACCTCCCATTGCAAATAGTGGTGAGGGGCGGGGAAGGGGTGGGAGCTCAGTTCCTGCTCCTGGCTCTTCCATTCCCCCCCTCCCCTGCAGAGAAGGACACCGTATATCGGCGTGAAAACCGAGCCGATATAAGGTCGTCTAAATAAGCCCTTAGAAGTATGCTAACTTCTGTCAATGCTAAAATAAACCAGGTTATTCACATTCTATTATGCAGTTTAACCCCCTAATGACACAGCCATTTTTCTCCATATTTGGTTTTTCCTTCCCCTTCTTAAAAAATCGTAACTATTTTATTTATTCATCGATGTAGCTGTATGAGTGCTCGTTTTTTGCGGTACGAGTTGTATTTTTCAATAGTACTATGTGATGTATCATACAATGTAATGAAAAACTTTTTAAAAATTCTCTAAGTGGGGTGAAATGGGAAAAAAATGAATTTCACCATCTTTGGATACGTCTTGTTTCTAAAGCGTATACATTGCAACAAAAATTACCTGAACCACCATAACTTTATTTCTTCGTCAACATAGCTTTGTGAGAGTTCGGTTTTTGAGGGATGTCCTGTAGTTTCCATTGGCGCCATTCTGGAGTGAGTACAACTTTTTGATCGATTTTTATTACATTTTTTCTTGGAAATGGAGTGACCAAAAAAGCACAATTCTGGCGTTCTTTATTTTTCTTTTCGGAAGACGTTCTCTGTGTGGGGTAAATAACACATTATTTTGATAGATTGGACTTTTATGTACGCAGTGATACTACATATGTATTTTTTTAATTTAGATTCTTTTATTATAAATATGGCAAAAGTGGTTTTTTTTTCAACTTTTATTACCTTTTTTTTCTTATAAAACTTTTTAAATTTTTACTTTTTTTTTTTTTTAAGTCCTTGGAAGGAACATGAACATGTGATGCTTAGATCGCTCCTGCAGTATGATGTAATGCAATAGCATTACATCATAATGCGATTGGACAGCCATTCTATCAAGCCACCCAACAGGCACGGCTTTATAGGCATTCAAATATTACACACCTGGGGCCTTTCAGAAGGTCCCCAGCTGTCATTACACCCGCAACATCAGCCAGGGGATTTAAATGCCGTTTTCAGAATTGACTGCCGCATTTAAAAGGTTAACAGCTCTGATAAACTGTGCGACTTATCAGAGCTGTTGTGAGCAGGCATTGGCTGTAAGAAACAGCCGGCATCACATTGTATGAGGAGAGATTGCTGTATGACCTCACTTTATACATACCCCGACGCTGCAAGATGTAACTGTATGTCCTGTAGCGTTAAAGGGTTAATAAAATGCTTAGACACACCAGAAATGAATGATATAAACATTGGGGTTTGAATGTGATGCCTTGATTTACAGAACATTTTCTTTTTGCAGTGAAGCATCACACGTTGCATCTTAATCCATCGCATTTATAAAATCCCTTCTGGGACAACCATGTGCTATCATTACCCTTATCAAGAACAGATCATAAATAAGTCACCGAGAGCTTGTATTTGGAGAAATAAAAAACAATCATTTCAGGGAGGGTAATGATGTTGAATAGAAGAGCAGGAGGAATGTCTACACCAAATATACTGAATGAGTACAAGTGGCATAACTGATGGAAGCTTCCGATGGTGAAAATAGGCCACTGTAGGTAAAGCCTGAAGAACATATGAACCCTTCTAGTTGGGATGCCCTATTGTAGTTCAGAGCTATACCTGTAAATAAATATGTAATGGAAGCTCCATTTGTAAAATATTCATCGACTTTGTACGCTCTGATAGATAGAAAATATAAACTTATTCCAGACATTTCTACTGCTATGGCTTTTTAGGGGAAATTCTTTTGCAACCATTTTTTAGTTGATTTAGGCCGCATGCACACGGGCAGAATCACGTAGCGGAATCTGACCCTGGCGGCAGCACGTACCTGCTTTCTGAAT